>NW_027040266.1:64533-88761 GCF_034236695.1 Oncorhynchus nerka
ACAAACACTGGACACACACACACTGGTCAAGCGTTGGCAAGAATGTTACATTTACATTTAAGTCATTTAGCAGATGCTCTTATCCAGAGCGACTTACAAAAATAGTGCATCTAAATCTTTTAAGGGGGTGAGAAGGATTACTTTATCCTATCCTAGGTATTCCTTAAAGAGGTGGGGTTTCAGGTGTCTCCGGAAGGTGGTGATTGACTCCGCTGTCCTGGTGTCGTGAGGGAGTTTGTTCCACCATTGGGGGCCAGAGCAGCGAACAGTTTTGACTGGGCTGAGCGGGGAACTGGACTCCTCAGTGGTAGGGAGGCGAGCAGGCCAGAGGTGGATGAATGTTTGTGTGTGTGTGACCAGTGTGTGTGTGTGTGTGTGTGGTTCCAGTATGTGTGTGTGTGTGTCCAGTGTGTGTGTGTATGTGTGTGTGTGTCAGTGTGTGTATGTGTGTGTGTCCAGTGTTTGTGTGTCAGTGTGTGTTTTGTGTCCAGTGTGTGTGTGTGTGTGTATATGTCCAGTGTGTGTTTCCTCTACATATGAGTTTCTCAGTCTGCAGTGGATCCTCCAGTCCAGCAGAGAGCAGTCTGACTCCTGAGTCTCCTGGGTGATTGTAGCTCAGGTCCAGCTCTCAGGTGTGAGGTTTGACCTCAGGCTGAGACCAGAGAAGCACAGCCTTCCTCTGTGACTAGACAGCCTGACAGCCTGCAAAGAGTCAAATCATATTAAAACCACACTGATATTCTTTAATTGGGGAAAATAGTGGCAGTATATTTTTTCAACATATTCAGATATATCAATGTCCTGAAACCTTCCATATCTATTCATAAAATAGTGTATCATCATAAAAAATAACAAATGATCAAAGTATTGCCTGCAGATAGAAACATGTATAGTACAAATATTATAGTAGACTGACCAGACCAGTTTAAAAGCAGTATCAGTCAGAAGACAGACAGTGAGGAATCAGATTTAGCAAAGCACCACATTTAAAAACTGTAAGCTTCACTGTCCAAACACATATGGTGTGGACTATGTGTGTCTGGTAAACACATGTGGATCTGGTGAACAGTTATCACTTGTTGACCAACTACAGGAATACTGACCTCAAGTCTCCAGTTTACAGTGGGGATTCCCCAGTCCAGCAGAGAGCAGCTTCACTCCTGAATCCTTCAGGTCATTGTTACTCAGATCCAGCTCTCAGGTGGCAGGGGTTTTGAACTGAGAGCTGGGGTAACACTTCACAGGATGTGTCTGTGAGTTTACAGCCAGTGAGTCTGCCAACACAGAAGAAATACAATGACAGACAGGATGTATTAAAATATTTCGCTTAGCTTTCTCTGCTTACACTGTAACCTGTGCACAAATAACGTGTTGGGTTTAGCCTCAGACCAGAGGCACAGCCTAGAAATGACACATTTTCAAGTATTGCTTGTAGATAGAAAGATGCATATTAAATATATGAGTAGACTGACCAGACCAGTTTAAAATCAGTATCAGTCAGAAGACAGACAGTGAGGTATCAGATTTAGATTGTATTAGTATACAGTCCACACCATATCTATTTAGACAGTGAGAATCAGATGTAGGTGTATTGAGTATACAGTCCACACCATATCTATTTAGACAGTGAGGTATCAGATTTAGATTTTATTGAGTAAACAGTCACACCATATCTATTTTGACAGTGAAGCTAACATTTTAAATGTGTCTCTATACTCAACATTTTGGATTTGAGATCAAATGTTTCATATGAGGTAACAGTTTATAATGTCACCTTTTATTTGAGGTATTTTTAATACATATGTGTTTCACTATTAAAATGAAAGCACTTTATGTTTCCAGTCTCCCCATTTGAAGAAGTCTTAAGTATTCTGAACAATTCACTCATAGTGTATTAAAATAGTCAAAATGTAGTTTTTGTAAATAAACTCGTTAGTTGCATTTGCAGTTTGTTTTGGTTGTGTTTTTGGTTTGTGTTTTTGCCCAATAATAAAATGGTGGATGATGAGTGGAGTAACTTTTCTGTCTAAGAGAGTAGATAACATGTTTCTAAACAATAATAAATTAATCCTGATGATGTCATGATTAAGAAAAATCATGAAAGAATCATGAATAATAATAAGTGAGAAAGTTACAGAGGCTACAACAAAACATGCTAACCTCTCACCATTACCAATAACAGAGAGGCTACAACAAAACATGCTAACCTCTCACCATTACCAATAACAGAGACTACAACAAAACATGCTAACCTCTCACCATTACCCAATAACAGAGGCTACAACAAAACATGCTAACCTCTCACCATTACCAATAACAGAGGCTACAACAAAACATAATGCTAACCTCTCACCATTACCAATAACAGAGACTACAACAAAACATGCTAACCTCTCACCATTACCAATAACAGAGGCTACAACAAAACATGCTAACCTCTCACCATTACCAATAACAGAGGCTAAAACAAAACATGCTAACCTCTCACCATTACCAATAACAGAGGCTAAAACAAAACATGCTAACCTCTCACCATTACCAATAACAGAGGCTACAACAAAACATACTAACCTCTCACCATTACCAATAACAGAGGCTACAACAAAACATGCTAACCTCTCACCATTACCAATAACAGAGGCTACAACAAAACATGCTAACCTCTCACCATTACCAATAACAGAGGCTACAACAAAACATGCTAACCTCTCACCATTACCAATAACAGAGTGGGTCTGATCTCTGTAACTTTCTCATTCATCATTATTCTCGATTCATTCCTGATTATTCATAATTCAAATGGGAGAACTACATACATAAAGTGCTTTCATATCTGATAATACTGACCTCAGAGTCTCCAGTTTACAGTGGGGATTCTCCAGTCCAGCAGAGAGCAGCTTCACTCCTGAATCCTTCAGGTCATTGTTACTCAGATCCAGCTCTCAGGTGTGAGGGTTTGACCTCAGAGCTGAGACCAGAGAAGCACAGCCTTCCTCTGTGACTCCACAGCCTGACAGCCTGACAAAGAGATCATCATGACTTCACAAACACACTGTTAATTTAACACCAGTAGTGTAGAAGGACAATGGCAGATGCATTTGGTTTATTCTCCCAAACAACATATAGATTCATCTTCCGTTTCCTAGAATTGTATGGTCATATTGTTATACTAATGTGAAAATAAATGAATTTATTCAATATGTTTTTCAATATAATATATTATACATATTATAATACATATTTTATAATGAATATTTCTTCCTGATGATTAGTTCGTATATGTCATTTTATTTACTCACAGAACAGCTCTGGAGGCTTTGACCACTGGCAGCAGCCTCAGAAGACCTTCCTCTGATCTGGAGTATTTCTTCAGGTCAAACACATCCAGCTCCTTTTCTGAAGTCAGCAACACAAAGACCAGAGCTGACCACTGTGCAGGTGACAGGTTGGGTTTGAGAGACTTCCTGATCTCAGGTATCTTTGGATCTCCTCTACTAGAGAATGGTCATTCAGTTCATTCAGACAGTGGAACAGATTGATGCTCCTCTCTGGAGAGGGGATTCTCCCTGATCTTCTCCTTGATGTACTCGACTGTGTCTTCATGGCTCTGTGAGCTGCTTCTGGTCTTTGTCAGTAGACCTCGTAAGTGCTTCTGATTGGACTCCAGTGAGAGGCCCAGAAGGAAGCGGAGGAAAAGGTCCAGGTTTCCTGCCTCACTTCGTAAGGCTTTATCCACAGCACTCTTGTAGAAAGTAACTAACTTTAGGCTTCTCTCGAACAGTGAAGAAAAAGACACTGGACTTTGTTTTGCGGTTTGTCCATTAGATTCTCATTGTTGTTGATGAATGAGAGGAACACATATACAGCAGCCAGAAACTCCTGAATGCTCAGATGAACAAAGCAACACCTTGTCCTGGTACAGCCCACATTCCTCTTTAAAGAGCTGTGTGCACAATCCTGGAGGCTTCACTTTGCCTCCCAGGTTTCTTCATAGAAAATCTTGCCCTTCACAAGCTGTTGAAAAGGCCCAGTGACAGAATTCTCTTTATCCCTGTCTCTTCTTTCACAAGCATTCTTCTGTTTGGTATGAAACACCACAAGGTGTGTGTACATCTCAGTCAAGTCTTAGGCTTCTTCTGAGCATGTGTTCAGTGAAGAAAACTGAATGTGGCACATGATGTGGAGGCTCCTTGATGTCTTTATGTTTGATTCTGCTGGCCAGGTCCTCATCACTGAATCTCTTCCTGAAGTACTCCTCCTTCTGTGGGTCATTGAACCCTCGTACCTCTGTCACCTGGTCAACACACCCTGAAGGGATCTTATTGGCTGCTGCAGGTCGGGTAGTTATCCAGAGGAGAGCAGAGGGAAGCAGATTTCCCTTGATGAGATTTGTCAGCAGAACATCCACTGAGGTTGACTCTGTGACGTCACAACAGATCTTGTTCTTCTGGAAGTCTAGGGGCAGTCGGCACTCATCCAGACCATCAAAGATGAACAGAACTTTGTACTTGTCGTAGATGGAGATTCTTGATTGTTTAGTTTCCATTGAGAAGTGATTGAGAAGTTCAATGAAAGTGTGTTTGTCCTCTTTCATCAAATTCAGCTCCCGAAAAGGGAATGAAAATACAAATTGGACATCCTGATTTGCTTTTCCTTCAGCCCAGTCTAGAATGAACTTCTGCACAGAGACTGTTTTTCCAATGCCAGCGACTCCCTTTGTCAGCACTGTTCTGATAGGTTTGTCTTGTCCAGTTAAGGGTTTGAAGATGTCATTACATTTGATTGCAGTCTCTGGTCTTGCTTGTTTCCTGGTTGTTGTCTCAATCTGTCTCAGCTCATGTTCATTATTGACCTCTCCTGTTCCACCCTCTGTGATGTAGAGCTCTGTGTAGATCTTATTGAGAAGTGTTGGGTTTCCTTGTTTAGCGATCCCCTCAAATACACATTGAAACTTCTTCTTTAGATTAGATTTGAGTTCACGTTGGCAAATCACAGCGAGCTCATCTGAATGAAGAAATACCACAGAGGATATTAATATTACGTCTGTTTTAATGTCTACAGTATTGTAGGACTGTTATAAAGTTGTAAATTATAATAATTTATTCTCGTAACTGACTGTCTAAATCTGTAAAAGTTTTATAATGCATTACAGACTGGTGTGACTGATTATATTATTATTGGTATTATTGGTGGTATAATTAATGTTCTCTCTCTCTCTCTCTCTAAATTAATCTGCAAAATTGTAATTATTAGCCTACCTCCTCCTTTTTCACACAATCTATATAGACTCCCCATTTTTTCTACTGTGTTATTGACATGTTAATTGTTTTACTCCATGTGTAACTCTGTGTTGTCTGTTCACACTGCTATGATTTTCTTGGCCAGTTCGCAGTTGCAAATGAGAACCTGTTCTCAACTAGCCTACCTGGTTAAATAAAGGTGAAATAAAAATAATAATAAAAAATCACCACAACACATCCCTGCTGCTACTTGATGAGGTCACTAGGTGTTGTGTTAAGGCTGCTACAATATCATTGAGTTACACAGCTACTTTAGCTGTACTTTAGCTACAGCTTTTTAAATGTTATAAAACAGCATTCAACATGAGGCAGACAGATCTTACATTTCTCCAGTGTGTCAGCAAGCTCCTTCTGGTTCATTTTCCTCCAGGATGTGCAGTGTGATCTTCAGAGCCCCCTCTCTGGCACTGCTCTCCTGCTTCTCATCTTCAGGGTCCACCACTTCCTCATCCTGAATCTGACTCTCAAAGCCTTCTGGGAGTTCTGCACTAAGAATCCTCTTGAACATCTTTAGCTCGTTCTTCACAAATGTCATCATTTTCTTTTCAATCAACTGAAATAAATCAAGTCAATCAGTTAGCGAGAGACTAAATGCTTCTCATTAACACATTAATGAATGATTGACAGATCAACTTTACTTGAGGTAAACAAAAATAAATGTACATAACAGGAACACATACACTGAATATGGAGGCCAGGTCTGTTTGATGACTCTGGGAAGACTGACCACTGAGAATCTCTGACTCTGATCTCTCCTGTTTGTTTCTGTGGACAAAACATGAGATTACATCTCCTCATCCAGGGAGTACACACACACACACACCACACACACACACACACACACACACACACACACACACACACACACACACACACACACACACACACACACACACACACACACACACACAGAGGGGGAATGTTGTTTAATATTGTTTTAGGACTATGGAAATGGACAAATTGATTAGCCTATGGATTATGAAAACAACAACAATAAATGGGAAAATGGGAGAGGAGAAATGACTAGAGACAGTGTTGTTTAACTCACTGACCAGGACCCATGAGTTCTTCTTACCTTTGTTCAGTAGAAAAGTCTCCCTCTCTAAACTCTATAGGTAGATCCATAGACCAGTCACTCTTCATGGACACACAGCTGGGAACAGGGGAGGCTGGTCTCTCCTGCTTGATTGGTCTTCAACACAACAGAGACAAACATTACATCTCTCATCTACTCTGAGCTCAGATGGGGAAACATAAGAAGGGTTTCATTCCAAAACGCTGCATATCACTTTTCAGAAATGTTGGTAAATTATCTGTTATTGTTTAAATAAGTTATGAAATGTTGGTAAATTAGATTTGATTGTTTAAAGAAATGATGAGAGTTTGGTGTTTTTCACAAGCTAATCAGGCAATTGTTCAATGGCAGACATCTATTAATTAAAAAATCTATCAATTGATGTTTCATTTCAGAGACATATAATCATGTTTCTTTGCCATATATATATATATATTTTTTTCACCTTTATTTAACCAGGTGGCCAGTTGAGAACAAGTTCTCATTTACAACTGGAACCTGGCCAAGATAAAGCAAAGCAGTGCAACACATACAACAACAGAGTTACACACATGGAGTAAAACAAGCGTACAGTCAATAATACAGTAGAAAAATAAGAAAGTCTACATACAGTGTGAGCAAATGACGTGAGGAGGTAGGCAATAAATAGTAGCAAAGTAATTACAATTTAGCAGATAAACACTGGAGTGATAGATGAGCAGATGATGATTTTTTTTTTTTTATTTCACCTTTATTTAACCAGGTAGGCAAGTTGAGAACAAGTTCTCATTTACAATTAAACCTGGCCAAGATAAAAAACAAAGCAGTTAGACACATACAACGACACAGAGTTACACATGGAGTAAAACAAACATACAGTCAATAATACAGTAAAAAAACAAGTCTATATACAATGTGAGCAAATGAGGTGAGAAGGGAGGTAAAGGCAAAACAGGCCATGGTGGCAAAAGTAAATACAATATAGCAAGTAAAACACTGGAATGGTAGTTTTGCAATGGAAGAATATGCAAAGTAGAAATAAAAATAATGGGATGCAAAGGAGCAAAATAAATAAATAAATTAAATACAGTTGGGAAAAGAGGTAGTTGTTTGGGCTAAATTATAGGTGGGCTATGTACAGGTGCAGTAATCTGTAAGATGCTCTAACAGTTGGTGTTTAAAGCTAGTGAGGGAGATAAGTGTTTCCAGTTTAAGAGATTTTTTGTAGTTCGTTCAGTCATTGCCGGCAGAGAACTGGAAGGAGCGGCAAAGAAAGTGGTTTTGGGGGTGACTAGAGATATACCTGCTGGAGGCGTGTGCTACAGGTGGGAGATGCTATGGTGACCAGCTGAGCTGAGATAAGGGGACTTTACCCTAGCAGGGTCTTGTAGATGACAGCATGGAGCCCAGTGGGTTTTGCGACAGTATGACTAGACGAGGCCAGCCAGCGAGGCGTACAGGTCGCAATGGTGGGTAGTATATGGGGCTTTGGTGACAAAACGGATTGCACTGTGATAGACTGCATCAATTTGTTGAGTAGGGTATTGGAGGCTATTTTGTAAATAACATCGCAGAAGTCGAGGATCGGTGGATGATCAGTTTTACAAGGATATGTTTGGGCGTGACTGTGAAAATAGGAAGCTGATTCTAGATTGATTTATTTGGTTGCTAGATCAATCCCTGAGCTGATAAGGTAAAAATCTGTTCCTGAACAAAGCAGCTAACCCACTGTTCCAAGGCTGTCATTGTATATAACATCTACTAATGTGTGTATGTGACCAATATGTGTATGTGACCAATAACATCTGCTAACCATGTGTATGTGACCAATAACATCTGCTAACCATGTGTATGTGACCAATATGTGTATGTGACCAATATGTGTATGTGACCAATATGTGTATGTGACCAATAACATCTGCTAACCATGTGTAAGTGACCAATATGTGTATGTGACCAATAACATCTGCTAATGTGTATGTGACCAATATGTGTACGTGACCAATAACATCTGCTAATGTGTATGTGACCAATATGTGTATGAGACCAATAACATCTGCTAACCCTGTGTATGAGACCAATAACATCTGCTAACCATGTGTATGTGACCAATAACATCTGCTAACCCTGTGTATGTGACCAATAACATCTGCTAACCATGTGTATGTGACCAATAACATCTGCTAACCCTGTGTACGTGACCAATAACATCTGCTAACCCTGTGTATGTGACCAATAACATCTGCTAACCATGTATGTGACCAATAACATCTGCTAACCATGTGTATATAACCAATAACATATGCTAACCATGTGTATGAGACCAATAACATCTGCTAACCCTGTGTATAGACCAATAACATCTGCTAACCATGTGTATGTGACCAATAACATCTGCTAACCCTGTGTATGAGACCAATAACATCTGCTAACCATGTGTATGTGACCAATAACATATGCTAACCATGTGTATATAACCAATAACATCTGCTAACCATGTGTATGTGACCAATAACATCTGCTCACCATGTATGTGACCAATAACATCTGCTAACCATGTTTATGAGACCAATAACATCTGCTAACCATATGTATGTGACCAATAACATCTGCTAACCATGTGTAAGTGACCAATATGTGTATGTGACCAATAACATCTGCTAATGTGTATACTGACCAATATGTATGTGACCAATAACATCTGCTAACCATGTGTATGTTACCAATAACATCTGCTAATGTGTATGTGACCAATATGTGTATGAGACCAATAACATCTGCTAACCCTGTGTGTATGAGACCAATAACATCTGCTAACCATGTGTATGTGACCAATAACATCTGCTAACCATGTGTATGTGACCAATAACATCTGCTAACCCTGTGTATGAGACCAATAACATCTGCTAACCATATGTATACTGACCAATAACATCTGCTAACCCTGTGTATGTGACCAATAACATCTGTTTACCCTGTGTATGTAACCAATAACATCTGCTAACCCTGTGTATGTGACCAATAACATCTGCTAACCCTGTATGTGACCAATAACATCTGCTAACCCTGTGTATGTGACCAATAACATCTGCTAACCCTGTGTATGTGACCAATAACATCTGTTCTAACCCTGTGTATGTGACCAATAACATCTGCTAACCCTGTGTACGTAACCAATATCAATGCCCTGTGTATGTGACATACAAGTCAGTTAAGAACAAATTGTTATTGTCAATGATGGCCTAGGAACAGTGGGTTTACTGGCTATTCAGGGAAGAACAACAGATTTGCACATTGTCAGCTCAGGGGTTTGAACCTGCAACCTTCCAGTTACTAGAACAACGCTCTAACCACTAGGTTACTCTGCCGCCCCAATATAGCAATTATTAATGGGCCTGAATTATTGGGCCTGAACATTAATTCCGTCACTTCTGGTCAAAAAACATGTTTTCCCAGTACATTCATTGGTAATAATAATAATAATAATATTATGAAACTGGGCTCCACAGCAGATGCAATGAACTAGTTTTCATCCAAAAAAGCGTTGTCAAAAGCGGAATGTGTCCAGCCTATTGAGGCGCCCTGAAATAATATTCAAAGGTTCGGTCCTTGGACACAGAGGGTTAAACACTAAAGTTACCCGTCCATCTAGTGAAGAGAGGAGAACCGGACAGAGGTAGCCAGCATCCGTCAGCGAGAGAGGAGAAGCCTCACCGATTTAACAGGTGGAAGAAACAACCGGGGGCTCCATCGGTCCACAAGAAATGCAGACAGATGGTGATGATGTAGTGGTAGCTATGGTAACTAGGATGCTGCTGGTAGAGTAGCTAGCTGGATTGCAGAGCTGTACTGGCTAGCTAGCAGGTCGTTGTTTTCAGTATGATGTGTTGAATAAAGACAGACACCAATGTCAGGTTCCTTACCCTTAGGCCTGGACTGTGATCCAGCTCATCTAGGTGAGTGTATGGCGTGTTCTGGCTTGTCTGTCTGCTACGCCGCAGATCCACCCGATTGGAAGAGCGATAGAGAGTACCAACATCCACCAGGTAAGAATGTGGTGCAGCAATTCTCTGTAGGCATGTGCCCAGCCTCCAAAGTCCTGTGGTCTCCCGGCAGCAGTTTCATCCTTATTGTTTCACCCACCTCCAGCTCTGGTAGGTCTCGAGCAGTCCAGTCGTAGAAGCACTTAGCGAGCTGCTTTCTGTGACGCAGTTCGTCCGTGACGCCAACCATGACGCAGGGCTCCAGTAGCTTGTTAGTTTCAGACGTCTGGACAGAAGGCTGGGCTGCTGTCCATGTTTTCGGTGGGTGTGTTCCTCCACTGTAAGATCGCTCTCCATGGGTCGTTGCTGTCGCCAGGCCCTGCTTAACAGTTTTTGCAACCTTGACAGCTGATTCTGCCTTGCCATTTGCTTTTTGGGTGTCTTGGAGAGGAGGTCACGTGGTCAAACTCCCATTCTGGAGGCGAAACGGTTGAACTGTGCAGAATTGTGGGCCATTGTCCGTGATTACCTTGTCAGGCTGACCTTGCCTTGCAAACTCGCCTTGCAGCGCTTTGACCGTCTCTGCAGACAAGTCAGGGAGCAGTTCAATTTCCCAAAAGTCAGAGTAGTGATCAACATGAGAAGATAGTCCTTTTGTCTGTTGATGAATAAGTCCATGATGACGATTTGCCGGGGCCCTTGTGGGGCAGTTAAGTGTGACATCATGGTTTTTCCCTTGCTGTTCATGAGCGTACTCGTTGCATGTGGTACAGTTGCTGACAAAGTCTTTAATTTCTGCTTGCATGTTTGGCCAGTATAATGTTTCCGAGCCTGGGCGGTAGCATGCGTCACCTCCCACGTGACTGGAGTATGTCGGGTAAGCATCTCTGGACGTAGTGATTTGGGAATAATGACCTTCTGACCTCTGAACAAGACTTCCATTTTGCATGCTGATCTCATCTAAGAAGGTCCAGTATTCTCTCACTGTGAAAGGTGTCTCCTCTTTCAGGTATGGCCAACCTGCGAGAGCCATGGACTTCAGTGACTGTAGGTGTTCGTCCTCGTCAGTGTGTGTCCTTATCTGGGCTAGGCGGTGATCTGTGACGTTTAAGTAGTCTGCCTGATTGATCTGTTGAACATTTTGTTGTTCCTGCTGTAGCGAACAGATGGCCTGCCGCTGATAGACAGTGCCTCTGCCTGTACATTGTGTTGTTGCCCTGCTCAGTGTGTCGCTGATGTGCATCTCTGGTCCTGGCTTGTAAATGACCTTCAGGCTGTAGTTTTGCAGAGTCAGGGCATGCTTTGAAGCCTCTTGGGCGCGTTGAGGAGAGGTTTACTGAATATGGCAATGAGTGGTTTGTGGTCAGTTTCAGCGGTGATCAGCTCTCGCCCATATAAGTAGTGATGGAATCTCTGGCAGGAGAAGATTTGGATGTTGAGGCACTCTTTCTCAATTTGTGCATAGTTTTGTTCGGGTGGGGGTGAGCTCTCGAGGCAAACGCAACGGGCTGGCCTTCCTGCATAAGGCAGCATCCAAGTCCCCTTGAATGGAGTCGCTCTGGATTGTGACAGGCTTCATGATTGTGACAGGCTTCATGACGCGTTGCTAGCGCAACACTGGCATGGATGAAGCCAGAGATTTCATCTCCTGCACTGCGGCCTCATGCTTGGGTAGCCAGTACCATGGTGTGTCTTTGTCTAGCAACCGGCGCAGAGGCTCACAGACTGCTGATAGGTGTGGCATGAACTTTGCAAGATAGTTTGCAAAGCCGATGAGACGCTGTACTCCTTTTGCATCAGACGGGTTTGGCATGTCGAGGATCGCTCTGACCTTGTCTGGGTCCGACCATAGGCCTTTTGCCGAGAGAATGTGGCCATGGAAGTGGACGTCTTTCACCTTGAACTGCAGCTTCTTCCGGCCAAGGGCGAAGCTTAACTGATCGTCAGTGCTCCATCAGTGCCAGGAGCTTCACATCGTGGTCGCTTTCTGCTTCTTCGTCTGTGTCACCAGCCTACGATCAGGACATCATCGGCGATGGGTTCAATGCCCTGAGCCCAGCCACTAACTCGTGCTGCTTGCGTTGGTATATCTCAGGCGCCCACTGAGACACCAAACGGGAGCTTGAGCCAGCGTTCCACCCCAGGGGTCCAGAAGGTAGTCATGAAGCTGCTTTCTTCGTCCAGCTTGCATTGAAGGAATGCATCTCGGCCTTGGGAAGCTTATAGAGGACATTCTCTAGTGTCGGCATGATGTAGTGGGATCGTTTCAGTGTTTGGTTCAGATGCTTTGGGTCGATGCAGACCCTCAGCTTCTCTGTTTTTCACTATGACCATATTGCTGATCCAGTCAGTTGGTTCAGTCACAAATGTCATGTGGCCATCGGCCTCATACTTGTTCAGCTGGGCCTTCACAGCCACTTTCACTGCAATGGGCACATTGCGAGGAGCACACTGGACTGGCAGTGATGCTCTCATCCACTTCAAAGTGTACCTCCCCAGGCACAGATTCAATGGGCCTGTTGAATACATCGTCATATCTCCTGAGTAGTTGTTCTTGGACAGGGGTCCATGCTGGACATGATCCACAATGTGCAGGTCATTTGGTACAGTGAACTGCATCAGTCCCAGGCGTTCGCATGTAGAGCCTGAGAGGATGTTGACTGGTTTTTACAATCTCAAACTCCTGCTTGTGTTTGCGCCCCGACAACACATTCGGTCTCAAAGCTCATTAGCTCTCTGAGTACAGCTTTAGTCTAGTATCGCTGGGCAATAGATGTGTGTCAGGTGCCAGATTGATTTTGTCTTTGTAGCTCATTACGTTGCATGAAGAACCAGAATCCAGTTGACATTGTTGTTGCTTGTTGTGTAGTGTCACAAACCATTTCTTCCCTCTTGAGTGTACAGCCCCAATGGATTCATGCATGTAAGTGTCACTTTCACTGTTCAGCTCTGAACATTGAGTGACATCATCAACACAGTGAATCTTGCCCTCACTCACCCTTCTTTTGCTTTTGAGACACACTTTTGCAAAATGATTATTAGTTCCACAAGCTCTGCATGGTTTTCCGTAGGCAGGACAGTGCTCTTTGCCACGTGTGTGTGTATTCCCACAGTATTTACATGCTACGGGGCTCTCTGTGTTCACCGTTCGTGGTGAATTGCACTGCCTCGATTGGTTTAGTCTGAATGTCTGCCTAGCAACAGCGTGAACAGTATCAACGTCGGAGCGTGGGGTTTCGATTTCCATTGCTCTCATTCTCATGTCAGTGACTTCAGCAGTGCGGCACATTTCATGGCAGTTAAATGTTAAGTCTCTCTCTCTCAGTAGACGCGGCGTGTATCCTCATTTGCAATTCCCAGTACTATTTTGTCATGAATCTAATCTTTCAATCCCCCGTATTCACAAGTGGCGGATTTCTCTCTCAAACAGGTTACAAAGTTGTGTACTGACTCACCCTCTTCCTGTTTGCAGCTGCCAAAAACGAACCGCTCGTAAATGACGTTTCTGGCGGGTTTGAAGTAATTCTCCAATGCATCCAATATAGCCTTTGCATCACACTGTTGTCGTGCTGTGAGGGTGAGATTGTGCCGGTAGATATGCCTGCATTCGCTGCCCATTAAACTCCTCAGAGTTGCAGCTTGTACCTCATTGGGTTTCTCATGTAGACCGGTGGCCAGCGCATAGTCCTCGAATTCATCCCTGAAGTTGTCCCAATTAGTATTCCAGTCCCCTGTGAGAACCATGGGATTTGGTGGCGGAATGTTCGCTGCCATAGCAATGGAATATGAGATTTCTTTGCCTTCAGTCATCGAAGTAGGTAGGTAGTGATGCTAGCTAGCCAGCTAACAACGAGTTGATCAGTGTTGCGAGTAGGAAACGGCGTGTGTTCGCATATGGAACGTAACTGCGCCTATACTGTACTTAGCTACAAAAATAACAAACGTGTGTTTTCCGAGCCACTTCTGATACCATATTTCAGTATGATATGTTAGATAAAGGAATAACGACAGACACCAATGTCAGGTTCAATAGCCTTGTTTGTGCATTGTACAAATCCCTACAACTGGAGTCCGGGGAACAGTCCGGCTAGTCGAATACCTATCAACTAGACGCCGTAACAGTCGTTCGTCTGTCCCTCGTCTCGATGATGAATCCATGAACCACAAATTAAAACAAGGATAGAGAGTGAAAAGGATCTGGCTACACTCTTACTGTCCCTGACCGTAAAGCAAAAAGCAAATTGAACAATAAACGTCAGTGTCTCAACACTGTAACAAACTCCGTCGTTATTCTCCAAGATCACCTCAGTCCACTCTGCGCGTAACCAGACAATATGCTTGGCGCCACACCGAACGTGGACTCGGACAGTTCTGTACGGGACGCGGACAGTTCTGTACGGGGACGCGGACAGTTCAGTACGGGGACTCGGACAGTTCTGTACGGGGACGCGGACGGTTCTGAATGGGGACGCCGGACGTTCTGTACGGGACGCTGACGGTTCTGAACGGGACGCGGACAGTTCTGTACAGGGACGCGGACAGTTCTGTATGGGGATGCGGACAGTTCTGTACGGGGACGGTTCTGTACGGGGATGCGGACAGTTCTGTACGGGGACAGTTCTGTACGGGGACGCGGACGGTTCTGTATGGGGACGCGGACAGTTCCAGAACGCGGACATGAGCAGTGCAACATAATCAACTAAACCCAGTCTTTACAGTGGGTTACATTACTAATATTCATTTTTGTTATTATACAAAACAAACATTCTACGTTTTTTTATAACAATATTTTGAGATCTGGGACCATATCCACAAAGTCTCAGAGGAGAAAATTGGTTGTATAAGTGCTGAGAATAAAGACATTTTACACTTATGGGTATAAGTGGGGGGGTAACTATGCATGAAGTCTCTAGTCCCACCTAGTTGGCAGATATTTAGGACACATTGTGAGCTGTCCTGAGTAGTTAAGAGTTAACAGCAGGTGTCCTAAGTAGTTAAGAGTTAACAGCAGGTGTCCTGAGTAGTTAAGAGTTAACAGCAGGTGTCCTGAGTAGTTAAGAGTTAACAGCAGGTGTCTTGATAATACTATAGAATAATGCAGTGAGTCAATGGTTCCTGCTCCACATGTAATTGCATTGTAGTAGTTTAAATAATGTTTTATGTTTCTATATGATCAATACATTAATAATATAGACCAACATGCAACAGTATGTCTTGTGCTTTTGGCAATGAGTTATGTGTAATAATTATGTATAACAAGTGATACCATTTTGTCTTCATTTTGGCAGATTAACTCATGTTTATTCCCCAAGATGAACTCAGGTTTTCACCCAGTGGCTAAGGAGTTGGACCTGTGGCCTAAAGGTGGCTGGTTTGAATCCCGGTGGAAAATTAGCCATTTGCTATCTGCTAGGGTTGCGTGATGTAATTTGTCATTTGTAATTTATTGAGGTTTAGCACAACCATATTAAATTACAGCTATGCATAAGGTCTCTAGTCCCACCCAGTCGGCAGATATTTAGGACACCTCGTGAGCTGTCCTAAGTAGTTAAGAGTTAACAGCAGGTGTCCTAAGTAGTTAAGAGTTAACAGCAGGTGTCCTAAGTAGTTAAGAGTTAACAGCAGGTGTCCTAAGTAGTTAAGAGTTAACAGCAGGTGTCCTAAGTAGTTAAGAGTTAACAGCAGGTGTCTTGATAATACTATAGAATAATGCAGTGAGTCAGTGGTTCCTGTTCCACATGTAATTGCTTTGGAGTAGTTAAAAGAATGTTTTATATTTCTATATGATCAATCCATAAATAATATGGACTTACATGCAACAGTATGTCTTGTGCTTTTGGCAATGATTTATGTATAATAATTATACAATTTATGTCTGCATAGTATTTTGTCTTCATTTTGGCAGATTAACTCAGGTTTTCGCCCAGAGGATAAGGAGTTGGTGCTGTGGCCAAAAGGTGGTGGTTCAAATCCCGGGCAGGAAAAAACACCAGAAGTGATCTGATGACTGAAGGCTGCTGGATTCACATCCTCTAAACATTAGAGGATGATCAGAACTCTAGAGGTTGTTGATCAGAACTCTAGAGCTTCTTCTTCACTGAACCCAAATATATACACTGCTCAAAAATATAAAGGGAACACTTAAACAACACAATGTAACTCCAAGTCAATCACACTTCTGTGAAATCAAACTGTCCACTTAGGAAGCAACACTGATTGACAATAAATTTCACATGTTGTTGTGCAAATGGAATAGACAACAGGTGGAAATTATAGGCAATTAGCAAGACACCCCCAATAAAGGAGTGGTTCTGCAGGTGGTGATCACAGACCACTTCTCAGTTCCTATGCTTCCTGGCTGATGTTTTGGTCACTTTTTAATGCTGGTGGTGCTTTCACTCTAGTGGTAGCATGAGACAGAGTCTACAACCCACACACGTGGCTGAGGTAGTGCAGCTCATCCAGGATGGCATATCAATGCGAGCTGTGGCAAGAAGGTTTGCTGTGTCTGTCAGCGTAGTGTCCAGAGCATGGAGGCGCTACCAGGAGACAGGCCAGTACATCAGGAGATGTGGAGGAGGTCGTAGGAGGGTAACAACCCAGCAGCAGGACAGCTACCTCCGCCTTTGTGCAAGGAGGACCAGGAGGAGCACTGCAAGAGCCCTGCAAAATGACCTCCAGCAGGCCACAAATGTGCATGTGTCTGCTCAAACGGTCAGAAACAGACTCCATGAGGGTGGTATGAGGCCTGACGTCCACAGGTGGGGTTGGGCTTACAGCCCAACTGGCGCCCTGTGCTCTTCACAGATGAAAACAGGTTCACACTGAGCACATGTGACAGACGTCCGTGAGTCTGGAGACGCCGTGGAGAACGTTCTGCTGCGTGCAACATCCTCCAGCATGACCGGTTTGGCGGTGGGTCAGTCATGGTGTGGGGTGGCATTTCTTTGGGGTCCGCACAGCCCTCCATGTGCTCACCAGAGGTAGCCTGACTGCCATTAGGTACAGAGATGAGATGTTTAGACCCCTTGTGAGACCATATGCTGGTGCGGTTGGCCCTGGGTTCCTCCTAATGCAAGACAATGCTAGATCTCATGTGGCTGGAGTGTGTCAGCAGTTCCTGCAAGAGGAAGGCATTGATGCTATGGACTGGCCCGCCCGTTCCCCAGACCTGAATCCAAGCACATCTGGGACATCATGTCTCGCTCCATCCACCAATGCCACATTGCACCACAGACTGTCCAGGAGTTGGCGGATGCTTTAGTCCAGGTCTGACGAGTATATCCCTCAGGAGACCATCCGCCACCTCATCAGGAGCATGCCCAGGCGTTATAGGGAGGTCATACAGGCAAGTGGAGGCCACACACACTACTGAGCCTCATTTAGACTTGTTTTAAGGACAATACATCAAAGTTGGATCAGCCTGTAGTGTGGTTTTCCACTTTAATTTTGAGTGTGACTCCAAATCCAGACCTCCATGGGTTGATACATTTGATTTCCATTGATAATTTTTGTGTGATTTTGTTGCCAGCACATTCAACTATGTAAAGAAAAAAGTATTTAATAAGAATATCTAGGATGTGTTATTTTTATTTTATTTTTTTGAACAGTGTATAACTTTTAGTGATTCCATATTGAAGGAAGTGATAGAAGCCTTTTTGGTTGATTAAGCCTTTTTGGTTGAGTAAGGAACCTTCTGTTCTAAGAGTGTATAATAATAAACACTTTTTTCTTCTGATGATTTAATTATCTACATCATGTTATTTCAAGTTCTCCCTTTGGAGCACAACATCATGTTGTTATTTAATTATCTACATCATGTTATTTCAAGTTCTCCCTTTGGAGCACAACATCATGTTGTTATTTAATTATCTACATCATGTTCTTTCATGTTCTCCCTTTGGAGCACAACATCCTGTTGTTATTTAATTATCTACATCATGTTCTTTCATGTTCTCCCTTTGGAGCACAACATCCTGTTGTTATTTAATTATCTACATCATGTTATTTCAAGTTCTCCCTTTGGAGCACAACATCCTGTTGTTATTTAATTATCTACATCATGTTATTTCAAGTTCTCCCTTTGGAGCACAACATCATGTTGTTATTTAATTATCTACATCATGTTATTTCAAGTTCTCCCTTTGGAGCACAACATCATGTTGTTAAATAATAATCCTCAATTGGGCAGTTGAAGGCATCTGGGGCGTAATATGTGTTCGATGAAAATAAACATTGTTGCAACGTTGTAGGCAACATTATTGACAAGGGACGTGATGCCTTCTATGCCAAAACTATTTAGAGTTGTTAAACGGGTGTGAAGAGTGTTGATATAACGGTAATATTGTCAAAAATATGCATTCCATTATATTAGCAATAATGAAGAGCAGACAAAGTGGTCGTGTCATGTGAAAATTCTATAAAATGTCTAACATTACAACGAGTACAGTCAGGGTGCCGCGGAACCCCTGCAGTACCTTCACAGACCCCGGATTGAGAACCCCTGCAGTACCTCCACAGACCCCGGATTGAGAACCCCTGCAGTACCTCCACAGACCCCGGATTGAGAACCCCTGCAGTACCTCCACAGACCCCGGATTGAGAACCCCTGCAGTACCTCCACAGACCCCGGATTGAGAACCCTGATTTAGCAGATGCTCTTATCCAGAGTGATTTACAGTAAGTGCTTTCATCATAATTAAGATAGCTAAGTGAGACAACAACATATCACATTCAAATATACAAGATATGAATATTCCATTCCAGCTAAACATTGGATATATAGTGTTTTGCAGTAGAAAAATAAAACATATATACCCATCTAGAATCTATTAGTTAAAAATCTGAGAACAGTAATATTGAAGGTACCCATAAGCAACCATTTCTGATTAAAAAACAAATGTGAACATTTTGGAAATAAACTCATAATAATGATATCAAAAATTGTCATCTCACCTCTTAGTTTTGGTGTCATGTTCCCCAGAGAGACTCATTTCAGAGGCAGGGTCCCCCTTCTTTCTCTCCCCAGAGAGACTCATTTTAGAGGCAGGGACCCCCTCCTCTCTCTCCCCAGAGAGACTCATTTTAGAGGCAGGGCCCCCCTCCTCTCTCTCCCCAGAGAGACTCATTTTAGAGACAGGGCCCCCCTCCTCTCTCTCCCCAGAGAGACTCATTTTAGAGCACTGACCCCTAAACAGAGATCCAAAATGTTGTTTGTGGTTAACACAGTAATTATTTAATGTCAATTGTTATAATTTATTATTTATCTCTTATAAAACATTTACTAACAGACACAGAAACAATCAGATGATTTAATGCAATCACATGAAAACTTAGTTGTGACATTTCATCTCCATGGTAACTGTCTGTAATAATAATAAGTCACTGTTTGTTAAGGTAGTTATAGACAGTACAGCAACAATAATAATAATAATAATAATAATAATAATAATAATAATAATAAGTCACTGTTTGTTAAGGTAGTTATAGACAGTACAGCAACAATAATAATAATAATAATAAGTCACTGTTTGTTAAGGTAGTTATAGACAGTACAGCAACAATAATAATAATAATAAGTCACTGTTTGTTAAGGTAGTTATAGACAGTACAGCAACAATAATAATAATAATAAGTCACTGTTTGTTAAGGTAGTTATAGACAGTACAGCAACAATAATAATAATAATAATAAGTCACTGTTTGTTAAGGTAGTTCTAGACAGTACAGCAACAATAATAATAATAATAAGTCACTGTTTGTTAAGGTAGTTATAGACAGTACAGCAACAATAATAATAATAATAAGTCACTGTTTGTTAAGGTAGTTCTAGACAGTACAGCAACAATAATAATAATAATAAGTCACTGTTTGTTAAGGTAGTTATAGACAGTACAGCAACAATAATAATAATAATAATAAGTCACTGTTTGTTAAGGTAGTTCTAGACAGTACAGCAACAATAATAATAATAATAAGTCACTGTTTGTTAAGGTAGTTCTAGACAGTACAGCAACAATAATAATAATAATAAGTCACTGTTTGTTAAGGTAGTTATAGACAGTACAGCAATAATAATAATAATAAGTCACTGTTTGTTAAGGTAGTTATAGACAGTACAGCAATAATAATAATAATAAGTCACTGTTTGTTAAGGTAGTTATAGACAGTACAGCAACAATAATAATAATAATAATAAGTCACTGTTTGTTAAGGTAGTTCTAGACAGTACAGCAACAATAATAATAATAATAAGTCACTGTTTGTTAAGGTAGTTCTAGACAGTACAGCAACAATAATAATAATAATAAGTCACTGTTTGTTAAGGTAGTTATAGACAGTACAGCAACAATAATAATAATAATAATAAGTCACTGTTTGTTAAGGTAGTTCTAGACAGTACAGCAACAATAATAATAATAATAAGTCACTGTTTGTTAAGGTAGTTCTAGACAGTACAGCAACAATAATAATAATAATAAGTCACTGTTTGTTAAGGTAGTTATAGACAGTACAGCAATAATAATAATAATAAGTCACTGTTTGTTAAGGTAGTTCTAGACAGTACAGCAACAATAATAATAATAATAAGTCACTGTTTGTTAAGGTAGTTCTAGACAGTACAGCAACAATAATAATAATAATAATAAGTCACTGTTTGTTAAGGTAGTTCTAGACAGTACAGCAACAATAATAATAATAATACTAATAAGTCACTGTTTGTTAAGGTAGTTATAGACAGTACAGCAACAATAATAATAATAATAAGTCACTGTTTGTTAAGGTAGTTCTAGACAGTACAGCAACAATAATAATAATAATAAGTCACTGTTTGTTAAGGTAGTTATAGACAGTACAGCAACAATAATAATAATAATAATAAGTCACTGTTTGTTAAGGTAGTTATAGACAGTACAGCAACAATAATAATAATAATAATAATAATAATAAGTCACTGTTTGTTAAGGTAGTTATAGACAGTACAGCAACAATAATAATAATAATAATAAGTCACTGTTTGTTAAGGTAGTTATAGACAGTACAGCAACAATAATAATAATAATAAGTCACTGTTTGTTAAGGTAGTTATAGACAGTACAGCAACAATAATAATAATAATAAGTCACTGTTTGTTAAGGTAGTTCTAGACAGTACAGCAACAATAATAATAATAATAAGTCACTGTTTGTTAAGGTAGTTCTAGACAGTACAGCAACAATAATAATAATAATAAGTCACTGTTTGTTAAGGTAGTTCTAGACAGTACAGCAACAATAATAATAATAATAAGTCACTGTTTGTTAAGGTAGTTATAGACAGTACAGCAATAATAATAATAATAAGTCACTGTTTGTTAAGGTAGTTCTAGACAGTACAGCAACAATAATAATAATAATAAGTCACTGTTTGTTAAGGTAGTTCTAGACAGTACAGCAACAATAATAATAATAATAATAAGTCACTGTTTGTTAAGGTAGTTCTAGACAGTACAGCAACAATAATAATAATAATACTAATAAGTCACTGTTTGTTAAGGTAGTTATAGACAGTACAGCAACAATAATAATAATAATAAGTCACTGTTTGTTAAGGTAGTTCTAGACAGTACAGCAACAATAATAATAATAATAAGTCACTGTTTGTTAAGGTAGTTATAGACAGTACAGCAACAATAATAATAATAAGTCACTGTTTGTTAAGGTAGTTCTAGACAGTACAGCAACAATAATAATAATAATAATAATAAGTCACTGTTTGTTAAGGTAGTTCTAGACAGTACAGCAACAATAATAATAATAATAATAAGTCACTGTTTGTTAAGGTAGTTATAGACAGTACAGCAACAATAATAATAATAATAATAAGTCACTGTTTGTTAAGGTAGTTATAGACAGTACAGCAACAATAATAATAATAATAATAAGTCACTGTTTGTTAAGGTAGTTATAGACAGTACAGCAACAATAATAATAATAATAAGTCACTGTTTGTTAAGGTAGTTCTAGACAGTACAGCAACAATAATAATAATAATAATAATAAGTCACTGTTTGTTAAGGTAGTTATAGACAGTACAGCAACAATAATAATAATAAGTCACTGTTTGTTAAGGTAGTTATAGACAGTACAGCAACAATAATAATAATAAGTCACTGTTTGTTAAGGTAGTTATAGACAGTACAGCAACAATAATAATAATAATAATAATAATAAGTCACTGTTTGTTAAGGTAGTTATAGACAGTACAGCAACAATAATAATAATAATAATAATAATAAGTCACTGTTTGTTAAGGTAGTTATAGACAGTACAGCAACTATAATAATAATAATAATAATAAGTCACTGTTTGTTAAGGTAGTTATAGACAGTACAGCAACAACAATAATAATAATAATAAGTCACTGTTTGTTAAGGTAGTTATAGACAGTACAACAACAATAATAATAATAATAAGTCACTGTTTGTTAAGGTAGTTATAGACAGTACAGCAACAATAATAATAATAATAAGTCACTGTTTGTTAAGGTAGTTATAGACAGTACAGCAACAATAATAATAATAATAATAATAAGTCACTGTTTGTTAAGGTAGTTATAGACAGTACAGCAACAATAATAATAATAATAAGTCACTGTTTGTTAAGGTAGTTATAGACAGTACAGCAACAATAATAATAATAATAAGTCACTGTTTGTTAAGGTAGTTATAGACAGTACAGCAACAATAATAATAATAATAAGTCACTGTTTGTTAAGGTAGTTATAGACAGTACAACAATAATAATAATAAGTCACTGTTTGTTAAGGTAGTTATAGACAGTACAGCAACAATAATAATAATAATAATAATAAGTCACTGTTTGTTAAGGTAGTTATAGACAGTACAGCAACAACAATAATAATAATAAGTCACTGTTTGTTAAGGTAGTTATAGACAGTACAGCAACAATAATAATAATAATAATAATAATAATAATAATAAGTCACTGTTTGTTAAGGTAGTTATAGACAGTACAGCAACTATAATAATAATAATAATAATAAGTCACTGTTTGTTAAGGTAGTTATAGACAGTACAGCAACAATAATAATAATAATAATAATAAGTCACTGTTTGTTAAGGTAGTTATAGACAGTACAGCAACAATAATAATAATAATAATAAGTCACTGTTTGTTAAGGTAGTTCTAGACAGTACAGCAACAATAATAATAATAATAATAATAAGTCACTGTTTGTTAAGGTAGTTATAGACAGTACAGCAACAATAATAATAATAAGTCACTAAGGTAGTTCTAGACAGTACAGCAACAATAATAATAATAATAATAATAAGTCACTGTTTGTTAAGGTAGTTATAGACAGTACAGCAACAACAATAATAATAATAATAAGTCACTGTTTGTTAAGGTAGTTATAGACAGTACAACAACAATAATAATAATAATAAGTCACTGTTTGTTAAGGTAGTTATAGACAGTACAGCAACAATAATAATAATAATAAGTCACTGTTTGTTAAGGTAGTTATAGACAGTACAGCAACAATAATAATAATAATAAGTCACTGTTTGTTAAGGTAGTTATAGACAGTACAGCAACAATAATAATAATAATAAGTCACTGTTTGTTAAGGTAGTAAGGTAGTTATAGACAGGTAGTTACAGCAACAATAATAATAATAATAAGTCACTGTTTGTTAAGGTAGTTATAGACAGTACAACAATAATAATAATAATAAGTCACTGTTTGTTAAGGTAGTTATAGACAGTACAGCAACAATAATAATAATAATAATAATAAGTCACTGTTTGTTAAGGTAGTTATAGACAGTACAGCAACAACAATAATAATAATAAGTCACTGTTTGTTAAGGTAGTTATAGACAGTACA
>NW_027040266.1:89261-178009 GCF_034236695.1 Oncorhynchus nerka
CCCCAGCGCTATCTATAGCCCCAGACATTCCTGCTTCATAGATAACAACCATAAGGGAGATAAAACTGGGGTGTAGGGGGCATGGGCCCCAAAAGTTCAAACACCCTCTAACACATGACCACACGAACAGGGGGCACATATTCTGTACATGTCATCAGGGGCAATCAATCAAATTTCTGTATCCATGTCATCAGGTCATATTACTGGTCAGCAATCAATCAAATTTGACAGTGATCAATATTAAAACATTTCCCTCTCTTCTTCCATCTATTACTGTACTGTCATATTGTGATCAATATTAAAACATTTCCACCTCTCTTCTTCCATCAATTACTGTACTGTCACATTGTGATCAATTGTCACGGTCGTCCTCCTCTTCATCTGAAGAGGAGAGGCGAGAAGGATCGGAGGACCAAAATGCGGCGTGGTATGTGTCCATCATTAATTTTAATAAAGAAAACACTGAACACTGAAACACTATAAAAAAAAAACAATAAACAAAATAACAACCGTGAAGCTAATGCGAACTGTGCTGAAACAAGCAATCAACATAGACAATCACCCACAAACAAACAGTGCAACCCAGGCTACCTACGTATGATTCTCAATCAGAGACAACTAATGACACCTGCCTCTGATTGAGAACCATACTAGGCCGAAACATAGAAATCCCCAAATCATAGAAAATCAAACGTAGACTGCCAACTCACGCCCTGACCATACTAAATAATGAATACAAAACAAAAGGAAATAAAGGTCAGAACGTGACATTAATATTAAAACATTTCCACCTCTCTTCTTCCATCTATTACTGTACTGTCATATTGTGATCAGTATTAAAACATTTCCACCTCTCTTCTTCCATCTATTACTGTACTGTCATATTGTGAACAATATTAAAACATTTCCACCTTTCTTCTTCCATCTATTACTGTACTGTCATATTGTGAACAATATTAAAACATTTCCACATCTCTTTTTCCATCTATTACTGTACTGTCATATTGTGATCAATATTAAAACATTTCCACCTCTCTTCTTCCATCTATTACTGTACTGTCACATTGTGATCAATATTAAAACATTTCCACCTCTCTTCTTCCATCTGGTTGATGATCCTTTATTAGTCACATCTGTCACATCTTTTCATTCAGTTGAATTGAGTTTATACACAAATAAGAATTTGACAAATAAACATTCTACAATATTTACAAACACCAAGAAGCCCAATATCAACATGATCAATGATTTCTAAATGAAACCAGTTTTTACAATATAGTGTGGTGATTCATTCTATTAATGAATGACTCTAGTTGACAATGTCTGTCAAATTCAATGGTGTTTATTCAAGAATATTTGCAATCATATGTTTACACACTAGAGAGATACTCTACATTGTTGCTCCAGTGTAAGTCTTACTGTCATGCCCTGATCTGTTTCACCTGTCCTTGTGATTGTCTCCACCCACTCCAGGTGTCGCTCATTTTCCCCAGTGTATTTATCCCTGTGTTTCCTGTCTCTCTGTGCCAGTGTATTTATCCCTGTGTTTCCTGTCTCTCTGTGCCAGTGTATTTATCCCTGTGTTTCCTGTCTCTCTGTGCCAGTGTATTTATCCCTGTGTTTCCTGTCTCTCTGTGCCAGTGTATTTATCCCTGTGTTTCCTGTGCCAGTGTATTTATCCCTGTGTTTCTGTGCCAGTGTATTTATCCCTGTGTTTCCTGTCTCTCTGTGCCAGTGTATTTATCCCTGTGTTTCCTGTCTCTCTGTGCCAGTGTATTTATCCCTGTGTTTCCTGTCTCTCTGTACCAGTGTATTTATCCCTGTGTTTCCTGTCTCTCTGTACCAGTGTATTTATCCCTGTTTCCCTGGTGTATTTATCCCTGTGTTTCCCTGGTGTATTTATCCCTGTGTTTCCTGTCTCTCTGTACCAGTGTATTTATCCCTGTGTTGCCTGTCTCTCTGGGACAGTGTATTTATCCCTGTGTTTCCCTGGTGGATTTATCCCTGTGTTTCCTGTCTCTCTGTGCCAGTGTATGTATCCCTGTGTTTCCTGTCTCTCTGTGCCAGTGTATTTATCCCTGTGTTTCCTGTCTCTCTGTACCAGTGTATTTATCCCTGTGTTTCCCTGGTGTATTTATCCCTGTGTTTCCTGTCTCTCTGTACCAGTGTATTTATCCCTGTGTTGCCTGTCTCTCTGGGACAGTGTATTTATCCCTGTGTTTCCCTGGTGTATATATCCCTGTGTTTCCTGTCTCTCTGTGCCAGTTCGTCTTGTATGTTTTCAAGTCAACCAGAGGTTTTCCCGTTCTCCTGCTTTTTGCATTCTCCTTTTTCTAGTCCTCCTGGTTTTGACCCTTGCCTGTTTCTGGACTCTGTACCCTCCTGCCTGACCATTCTGCCTGCCTTGACCACAAGCCTGTCTGCCACTCTGCACCTAATGGTTTTGACCTTTTTGCCTGTCCACGACCCTTTCGATTAATTAACATTGTAAGACTCCAACCATCTGCCTCCTGTGTCCGCATTTGGGTCTTGCCTTGTGCCTTGATACTTATTGAACATGACCATGATTAGAGTGAAACATCATTTTGTGTTTGACACAGGGACCACCTGACACAAGGACACTGAGGAGTCATCATACCAAACCCTAAACCCTGGATAGAGGGGCTCAGTGAATGTGGAGGTGAATGTGTACAGGTGGGTCAGTGTGTCAGAGGAGACTCTGTAGAAGGACAGAGTGCCGGTTGGCCAGTCCAGATACACCCCTACTCTGTGGGAGCTGGAGGAGGGGACGTCTATGTGAATATTATTGTGCCTGGCAGTGTAACTGTTGTCAGAGCAGAACAGACTCCAGGACTTGTCATTGTATCCAATCCTACTGTCATCATCCTCTCCTCTCCTGTTGCTTTTCTTATATGTCACTCCTATATCAGCCCCACTCCCACTCCTCTCTACCTTCCAGTAACAGCGCCCAGTCAGACCCTCTCTACACAGCACCTGGTACCAGTCCTCAAATCTCTCTGGGTGATCAGGATACGGCTGCTTCTCTCTCCTACGTGTCACCTTTCTGTTCTCCTCAGACAGAGAGAGGAGTCTGTTTACTGTGTTTGGGTCCAGTGTGAGATCACAGGCATCTGATGGATGAAACCAGACACAATATTAGAAATCATCATCACTTTTCACTAATTCATTTAATATAGATGTTTCTAGGTATCAAAAGGAGAAGTTAAGGTAACTTGAGACTTGTTGAATGATCATATGTTATACTGTATGGTAATATAAAACACACTTATTCACATTCATTTCACACACACATTTCTTATGTAACACGAACACACACCACACACACACACAGGGAGACACACACATTGTCAAAGCAACTCTTTGTAAACTTTGGTGTCCCTGATTTCTGCTTCTGTAATCTTGGTGGTCTTGCCTTAACTTGACTTAACTTGAAACCTGACTTAACTTGAATTAAGACTTATTCTTAGTCATATTCTTCACATCAGTCAAGACTCACATTTTCTAAGCCCAGGTTTCATTGTGTACTCTCCACCATGTTCCACACTGTAGCGGTAAGCAGAAGAACAGACAGTCATTGAGTGATACACGTGAACTCTCTCACACACACACACACACACACACACACAAACAGTCAGCATATAACTTTGTCTAAGTGGTGGTAAGAATGTTTGTCTTAACTAGCCTGATAAGTCCAACATGTCTGATATGAACATTGACATAAACCCTCTACATACTTGAGTTTCTCCAGTCTGCAGTGTGGATCCTCCAGTCCAGCAGAGAGCAGTCTGACTCCTGAGTCTCCTGGGTGATTGTAGCTCAGGTCCAGCTCTGTCAGGTGTGAGGGGTTTGACCTCAGAGCTGAGACCAGAGAGGCACAGCCTTCCTCTGTGACTAGACAGCGTGACAGCCTGCAAAGAGTCAAATCATATTAAATTCACTCTGCTATTTTTTGGTGGTGAAAAGTGGCAGTATATTTTTTTTCTAAATATTCAGATTCATCAGTGTCCTGAAACCTTCCATATCTATTCATAAATGGATCTTTCATTATTTGAAATGACAAATGATCAAAGTATTGCCTGCAGATAGAAACATGTATAGTACAAATATTATAGTAGACTGACCAGACCAGTTTAAAAAGCAGTATCAGTCAAAAGACAGACAATGAGGTATCAGATTTAGTTTGTATTGAGTATACAGTCCACACCATATCTATTTAGACAGTGAGGTATCAGATTTAGTTTGTATTGAGTATACAGTCCACACCATATCTATTTAGACAGTGAGGTATCAGATTTAGATTGTATTGAGTATACAGTCCACACCATATCTATTTAGACAGTGAGGTATCAGATTTAGTTTGTATTGAGTATACAGTCCACAGTCTAGAAGTTGACCGATTAATCGGAATGGCCGATTAATTAGGTCCGATTTCAAGTTTTCATAACAATTGGTTGTTATTGTGCATTTTTGGACACCGATTATGGCAGATTACATTGCACTCCACCAGAAGACTGCGTGGCAGGCTGACTACCTGTTATGCGAGTGCAGCAAGGAGCCAAGGTAAGGTGAATTAGACATATCTTATAAAAAACTATCAATCTTAATCTCTCTAGGGTATGTGGGACGCTAGCATCCCATCTGGCCAACATCCAGTGAGGTTGCAGAGCGACAAATTCAATTACAGAAATGCTCATTGTAAAAATTCAGAAAACAAAACATTTTACATAGGTGTAAAGATTAACTTCTTGTTAAACATAACACAGTGTCATATTTATAAAATGCTTTTCGGCGAAAGCATACCTAGCCCAGAACATACCTAGCCCAGAACATACCTAGCCCAGAACATACCTAGTCCAGAACATAGCCCAGTTGACAAATTAATACAAACAGTAACCAGCCAAGCAGAAGCGTTACAAAACTCAGAAATAGAGATCAAATTAATCCCTTACCTTTGATTTTTTTTTACATTTAAGTCATTTAGCAGACGCTCTTATCCAGAGCGACTTACAAATTGGTGCTTTCACCTTATGACATCCAGTGGAACAGCCACTTTACAATAGTGCATCTAAATCTTTTAAGGGGGTGAGAAGGATTTCTTTATCCTATCCTAGGTATTCCTTAAAGAGGTGGGGTTTCAGGTGTCTCCGGAAAGTGGTGATTGACTCCGCTGGCGTCGTGAGGGAGTTTGTTCCACCATTGGGGGGCCAGAGCAGCGAACAGTTTTGACTGGGCTGAGCGGGAACTGTACTTCCTCAGTGGTAGGGAGGCGAGCAGGCCAGAGGTGGATGAACGCAGTGCCCTTGTTTGGGTGTAGGGCCTGATCAGAGCCTGGAGGTACTGAGGTGCCGTTCCCCTCACAGCTCCGTAGGCAAGCACCATGGTCTTGTAGCGGATGCGAGCTTCAACTGGAAGCCAGTGGAGAGAGCGGAGGAGCGGGGTGACGTGAGAGAACTTGGGAAGGTTGAACACCAGACGGGCTGCGGCGTTCTGGATGAGTTGTAGGGGTTTAATGGCACAGGCAGGGAGCCCAGCCAACAGCGAGTTGCAGTAATCCAGACGGGAGATGACAAGTGCCTGGATTAGGACCTGCGCCGCTTCCTGTGTGAGGCAGGGTCGTACTCTGCGGATGTTGTAGAGCATGAACCTACAGGAACGGGCCACCGCCTTGATGTTAGTTGAGAACGACAGTGTGTTGTCCAGGATCACGCCAAGGTTCTTAGCGCTCTGGGAGGAGGACACGATGGAGTTGTCAACCGTGATGGTGAGATCATGGAACGGGCAGTCCTTCCCGGGAGGAAGAGCAGCTCCGTCTTGCCGAGGTTCAGCTTGAGGTGGTGATCCGTCATCCACACTGATATGTCTGCCAGACATGCAGAGATGCGATTCGCCACCTGGTCATCAGAGGGGGAAAGGAGAAGATTAATTGTGTGTCGTCTGCATAGCAATGATAGGAGAGACCATGTGAGGTTATGACAGAGCCAAGTGACTTGGTGTATAGCGAGAATAGGAGAGGGCCTAGAACAGAGCCCTGGGGACACCAGTGGTGAGAGCGCGTGGTGAGGAGACAGATTCTCGCCACGCCACCTGGTAGGAGCGACCTGTCAGGTAGGACGCAATCCAAGCATGGGCCGCGCCGGAGATGCCCAACTCGGAGAGGGTGGAGAGGAGGATCTGATGGTTCACAGTATCGAAGGCAGCCGATAGGTCTAGAAGGATGAGAGCAGAGGAGAGAGAGTTAGCTTTAGCAGTGCGGAGTGCCTCCGTGATACAGAGAAGAGCAGTCTCAGTTGAATGACTAGTCTTGAAACCTGACTGATTTGGATCAAGAAGGTCATTCTGAGAGAGATAGCGGGAGAGCTGGCCAAGGACGGCACGTTCAAGAGTTTTGGAGAGAAAAGAAAGAAGGGATACTGGTCTGTAGTTGTTGACATCGGAGGGATCGAGTGTAGGTTTTTTCAGAAGGGGTGCAACTCTCGCTCTCTTGAAGACGGAGGGACGTAGCCAGCGGTCAGGGATGAGTTGATGAGCGAGGTGAGGTAAGGGAGAAGGTCACCGGAAATGGTCTGGAGAAGAGAGGAGGGATAGGGTCAAGCGGGCAGGTTGTTGGGCGGCCGGCCGTCACAAGATGCGAGATGTCATCTGGAGAGAGAGGGGAGAAAGAGGTGAGAGCACAGGGTAGGGCAGTGTGAGCAGAACCAGCGGTGTCGTTTGACTTAGCAAACGAGGATCGGATGTCGTCGACCTTCTTTTCAAAATGGTTGACGAAGTCATCTGCAGAGAGGGAGGAGGGGGAGGGGAGGAGGATTCAGGAGGGAGGAGAAGGTGGCAAAGAGCTTCCTAGGGTTAGAGGCAGATGCTTGGAATTTAGAGTGGTAGAAAGTGGCTTTAGCAGCAGAGACAGAGGAGGAAAATGTAGAGAGGAGGGAGTGAAAGGATGCCAGGTCCGCAGGGAGGCGAGTTTTCCTCCATTTCCGCTCGGCTGCCCGGAGCCCTGTTCTGTGAGCTCGCAATGAGTCGTCGAGCCACGGAGCGGGAGGGGAGGACCGAGCCGGCCTGGAGGATAGGGGACATAGAGAGTCAAAGGATGCAGAAAGGGAGGAGAGGAGGGTTGAGGAGGCAGAATCAGGAGATAGGTTGGAGAAGGTTTGAGCAGAGGGAAGAGATGATAGGATGGAAGAGGAGAGAGTAGCGGGGAGAGAGAGCAAAGGTTGGGACGGCGCGATACCATCCGAGTAGGGGCAGTGTGGGAAGTGTTGGATGAGAGCGAGAGGGAAAAGGATACAAGGTAGTGGTCGGAGACTTGGAGGGGAGTTGCAATGAGGTTAGTGGAAGAACAGCATCTAGTAAAGATGAGGTCGAGCGTATTGCCTGCCTTGTGAGTAGGGGGAGGTGAGAGGGTGAGGTCAAAAGAGGAGAGGAGTGGAAAGAAGGAGGCAGAGAGGAATGAGTCAAAGGTAGACGTGGGGAGGTTAAAGTCGCCCAGAACTGTGAGAGGTGAGCCGTCCTCAGGAAAGGAGCTTATCAAGGCATCAAGCTCATTGATGAACTCTCCGAGGGAACCTGGAGGGCGATAAATGATAAGGATGTTAAGCTTGAAAGGGCTGGTAACTGTGACAGCATGGAATTCAAAGGAGGCGATAGACAGATGGGTAAGGGGAGAAAGAGAGAATGACCACTTGGGAGAGATGAGGATCCCGGTGCCACCACCCCGCTGACCAGAAGCTCTCGGGGTGTGCGAGAACACGTGGGCGGACGAAGAGAGAGCAGTAGGAGTAGCGGTGTTGTCTGTGGTGATCCATGTTTCCATCAGTGCCAAGAAGTCGAGGGACTGGAGGGCGGCATAGGCTGAGATGAACTCTGCCTTGTTGGCCGCAGATCGGCAGTTTGATGATCTTCATATGGTGGCAATCAGAAGACATTCATTTACTCAATAAATGTTCCTTTTGTTCGATGAAGTCTCTTTATATCCAAAAACCTCCGTTTTGTTAGCGCGTTTTCTTCAGTAATCCACAGGCTCAAACTCAGTCAAAACAATCAGACAAAAAATCCAAATTGTATCCGTAAAAGCTCATAGAAACATGTTAACCTCTTACCTCTACCTGGGACGCTTGCGTCCCAACTAGAGCTCTGGAAATGCAAATGTGCTACGCTAAATGCTAATAGTATTAGTTAAAACTCAAAAGTTCATTAAAATACACATGCAGGGTATCAAATTAAAGCTACACTCGTTGTGAATCCAGGCAACAAGTCAGATTTTTAAAATGCTTTTCGGCGACAGCATGAGAAGCTATTATCTGATAGCATGCACCAATACACTACAACAGAAAAGCACAGCAGGGGACGTAAACAAAATAATTAGCATTTCGGCGTTACACAAACCGCACAATAAAATAGAAAACAGTCATTACCTTTCACCATCTTCTTTGTTGGCACTCCTAGATGTCCCATAAACACTATTGGGTCTTTATTTCGATTAAATCGGGCCATATAAAGCCAAGATATCGTTATATGTAGACTGTGTGATAAACGAAAAAAACAGCGATTTCACAACGTAACGTCATTTTTTAAAATTCAAAAAGTAGACGATAAACTTTCACAAAACACTTCGAAATACGTTTGTAATGCTACTTTAGGTATTAGTAAACGTTAATAAGCGATAAAATTCATCCGTAGGCGATGTACATATCATTAGCTGTCGTCTTGGAAAAAATTTCAGGAGAGAGCTCTTCCGGAATGATCTGGGCGGAGACCGGAGGTACGTCGTGCCCCTCTTTCGGTTCAACCAAGAATCAAAGAGGATTAAATTCACAAGATACTCGACTACATGGGGATGCTGTGGGAGTTGAATGCTCGGTCTTATCTAATTCGGCTCACTGTTAACAATTGCTGGAAGTGGCGCAAGGATATTTATTTCCATTTTCTGTGATCAGGTTTTCCTGCGCTTTCCGATGTAACGCACGTTATGTAATAGCCACAGTCGTGATTTAACCAGTTTTAAAAACGTCCGAGGGTTTCCTATACACACATTCTAACCATATGAACGTACTATATTCCTGGCATGAGTAGCAGGGCGCTGAAATGTTGCGCGATTTTTAACAAAATGTTCAAAAAAGTAGAGGGTAGGAGCAAGAAGTTAAACAATGTTTATATTCAATCCTCAGGTTGTTTTTTAGCCTAAATTATCTATAATATTTCAACCAGACAATAACTTCGTCAATATAAAAGGTAAACAAGAAATGCACATGCGCCTGAAAAAACTGTGTCATGTTAGGGTCCAGCCGTTCAGATTGGTCTTACTCCCTCATTTATAAGAATACAAGCCTGAAACGATTTCTAAAGACTGTTGTCATCTAGTGGAAGGCATAGGAACTGCAAACGGAGTCCTAAGTCAATGGATACTGTAATGGCATTGAATAGAAAACTACAAAACCCAACAAAAAAACAACTTCCTGAATGGATTTTTCTCAGGTTTTCGCCTGCTAAATCAGTTCTGTTATACTCACAGACCCTATTCTAACACTTTTGGAAACTTTAGAGTGTTTTCTATCCTAAGCTGTCAATTATATGCACATTTCATTAAATCACACATATAAGATACTCAATTAAAGCTACACTCGTTGTGAATCCAGCCAACATGTCAGATTTTAAAAAGCTTTTCGGCGAAAGCATAAGAAGCTATTATCTGATGATAGCCCAATAGTAAACAAAGGATGTAGCATATTTCAACCCTGCAGGCTTTACACAAAACGTAGAAATAAAATATAAAACATGCATTACCTTTGACAAGCTTCTTTTGTTGGCACTCCAATATGTCCCATAAACATCACAATTGGTCCTTTTGTACGGTTAATTCCTTCCACATATATCATTTAACTTAAATGTTAAATGATATCAAAATGTCCATTTATTTGACGCGTTTTATCGAGAAAAAAACAGCTTCCAACAAACTTCAAAATATTTCAAAAGTTGCCTATAAACTTTTGCCAAAATATTTCAAACTACTTTTGTAATACACCTTTAGGTATTTTTAAACGTTAATAATCAATCAAATTGTAGACGGGGCAATCTGTATTCAATACAGGAAGAAAACAAACCATGCTCCATTTCACACCTTGCGCAACTCTCAACAGTATTACCCATTTCCAAGATGGCCGTACTTCTTCATTTCTCAAATGAATATCCTCAACCAAATTCCAATGACTGGTGACATCTGAAAACTGAAAACAGGTTCCTAAGCAATATCACTTGCCAATGACAACAGACAGAGGCCAAAAAAAAATAATCTGAACAGTTAGTCCTCAGGGTTTTGCCTGTTACATAAGTTATGTTATACTCACAGATATGATTCAAAGAGTTTTAGAACCTTCAGAGTGTTTTCTATCCAAATATACAAATAATATGCATATCTTCTATTCCTAGCATGAGTAGCAGGAAGTTTAAATTGGGCACGCTATTTATCCAAAAGTGAAAATGCTCCCCCCTCTACCTTAAGAAGTTAATTTGGGCATGATTTTCATCCAAAATTCCAAATGCTGCCCCCTACCCTAGAGAGGTTAACACAATCACTAGTTAACTACACATGGTTGATGATATTACTAGTTAACTACACATGGTTAATGATATTACTAGTTAACTACACATGGTTAATGATATTACTAGTTTATCTGGCTTGTCCTGCGTTGCATATGATCAATGCGGTGCCTGTTAATTCATCATTGAATCACAGCCTACTTCGCCAAACGGGTGATTTAACAAGCGCGTTTGCGAAAGAAAAGCACAATCGTTGCACGAATGTACCTAACCATGAACATCAATGCCTTTCTTAAAATCAATACACAGAAGTACATATTTTTTTAATGAAAATTGTGTCACTTCTCTTGCGTTCATTGCACGCAGTGTCAGGGTATATGCAACAGTTTGGGCCGCCTGGCTCGTTGCAAACTAATTTTTCAGAATTTGACCTAATTATGAAATAACATGGAAGGTTGTAACATGCAACAGGAATATTTAGACTGATGGATGCCACCCGTTAGATAAAACACGGAACGTATTTCACTGAAAGAATTTACTTTTTGTTTTCGAAATGATAGTTTCCGGATTTGACCATATTAATGAGCTAAGGCTCATATTTCTGTTTATTATTATGTTATAATTAAGTCTATGATTTGATATTTGATAGAGCAGTCTGTCTGAGTGGTGGTAGGCAGCAGCAGGCTTGTAAGCATTCATTCAAACAGCACTTTCATGCTTAATGTTACACTGGCAATACTAAAGTGCTAATAAGAGCATCCAATAGTCAAAGGTATATGATTTTTTTTTTCACCTTTATTTAACCAGGTAGGCTAGTTGAGAACAAGTTCTCATTTGCAACTGCGACCTGGCCAAGATAAAGCATAGCAGTGTGAACAGACAACACAGAGTTACACATGGAGTAAACAGTTAACAAGTCAATAACACAGTAGAAAAAAATGGGGAGTCTATATACAATGTGTGCAAAAGGCATGAGGAGGTAGGCATATAATACAATTTAGCAGATTAACACTGGAGTGATAAATGATCAGATGGTCATGTACAGGTAGAGATATTGGTGTGCAAAAGAGCAGAAAAGTAAATAAATAAAAAACAGTATAAAAACAGTATGGGGATGAGGTAGGTGAAAATGGGTGGGCTATTTACCAATAGACTATGTACAGCTGCAGCGATCGGTTAGCTGCTCGGATAGCTGATGTTTGAAGTTGGTGAGGGAGATAAAAGTCTCCAACTTCAGCGATTTTTGCAGTTCGTTGCAGTCACAGGCAGCAGAGTACTGGAACGAAAGGCGGCCAAATGAGGTGTTGGCTTTAGGGATGATCAGTGAGATACACCTGCTGGAGCGCGTGCTACGGATGGGTGTTGCCATCGTGACCAGTGAACTGAGATAAGGTGGAGCTTTACCTAGCATGGACTTGTAGATGACCTGGAGCCAGCGGGTCTGGCGACGAATATGTAGCGAGGGCCAGCCGACTAGAGCATACAGGTCGCAGTGGTGGGTGGTATAAGGTGCTTTGGTGACAAAACGGATGGCACTGTGATAGACTGCATCCAGTTTGCTGAGTAGAGTGTTGGAAGCCATTTTGTAGATGACATCGCCGAAGTCGAGGATCGGTAGGATAGTCAGTTTTACTAGGGTAAGCTTGGCGGCGTGAGTGAAGGAGGCTTTGTTGCGGAATAGAAAGCCGACTCTTGATTTGATTTTCGATTGGAGATGTTTGATGAGAGTCTGGAAGGAGAGTTTGCAGTCTAGCCAGACACCTAGGTACTTATAGATGTCCACATATTCAAGGTCGGAACCATCCAGGGTGGTGATGCTAGTCGGGCATGCGGGTGCAGGCAGCGATCGGTTGAAAAGCATGCATTTGGTTTTACTCGCGTTTAAGAGCAGTTGGAGGCCACGGAAGGAGTGCTGTATGGCATTGAAGCTCGTTTGGAGGTTAGATAGCACAGTGTCCAAGGACCAAATACAAATGGTATAGAGAGAAATAGTCCCATAATTCCTATAATAACTGCAACCTAACACTTCTTACCTGGGAATATTGAAGACTCATGTTAAAAGGAACCACCAGCTTTCATATGTTCTCATGTTCTGAGCAAGGAACATAAATATTAGCTTTCTTACATGGCACATATTGCACTTTTACTTTCTTCTCCAACACTTTGTTTTTGCATTATTTAAACCAAATTGAACATGTTTCATTATTTACTTGAGGCTAAATTGATTTGATTAATGTATTATATTATGTTAAAATAAAAGTGTTCATTCAGTATTGTTGTAATTGCCATTATTACAAATAAATTAATACATTTTTTTTAATTGGCCGATTAATTGGCTTTTTTGGCCCTCCAATAATTATCGGTGTTAAAAAATCATAATCGGTCGACCTCTAATACAGTCCACACCATATCTATTTAGACAGTGAGGTATCAGATTTAGATTGTATTGAGTAAACAGTCCACACCATATCTATTTTGACAGTGAGGTATCAGATTTAGATTGTATTGAGTATACAGTCCACACCATATCTATTTAGACAGTGAGGTATCAGATTTAGATTGTATTGAGTATACAGTCCACACCATATATATTTAGACAGTGAGGTATCAGATTTAGATTGTATTGAGTATACAGTCCACACCATATCTATTTAGACAGTGAGGTATCAGATGTAGATTGTATTGAGTATACAGTCCACACCATATCTATTTAGACAGTGAGGTATCAGATGTAGATTGTATTGAGTATACAGTCCACACCATATCTATTTAGACAGTGAAGCTGACATTTTAAATGTGTCTCTATACTCCAACATTTTGGATTTCAGATCAAATGTTTCATATGAGGTGACAGTATATAATGTCACCTTTTATTTGAGGGTAATTTAATACATATCTGTTTCACCGGTTTGAAATGAAAGCACTTTATGTATCTAGTTCTCCCATTTGAAGAAGTCATAAGTATTCTGACAAACTCACTCACATTTTTAGAATTTGGTTGTGTTTTGCCCAATACTAAAATGGTGGATGATGACTGGAGTAATTTTCTGTCTAAGTGAGTAGATAACATGTTTTTAAACACTACTAAATGAATCCTGATGATGCCATGATTATTATTCATGATTCATTCATAATTTTTCTTAATGAGTGAGAAAGTTACAGAGGCTACAACAAAACATGCTAACCTCTAACCATTACCAATAACAGAGGCTACAACAAAACACGCTAACCTCTCACCATTACCAATAACAGAGGCTACAAGAAAACATGCTAACCTCTAACCATTACCAATAACAGAGACTACAACAAAACATGCTAACCTCTCACCATTACCAATAACAGAGGCTACAACAAAACATGCTAACCTCTCACCATTACCAATAACAGAGGCTACAACAAAACATGCTAACCTCTCACCATCACCAATAACAGAGGCTACAACAAAACATGCTAACCTCTCACCATTACCAATAACAGAGGATACAACAAAACATGCTAACCTCTCACCATCACCAATAACAGAGGGGGTTTGTACCTCTGATCCTTGTGTCACCTTAGTTATCTTTGTTTTCTTTATTATTTTGGTTAGGTCAGGGTGTGACAAGGGTGGTTGGTTTAGTTTTGTATTGTCTAGGGTTTTTTAGATGTCTAGGGTTTTTTAGAAGTCTAGTGTTTTTTGTATGTCTAGGGTTTTTTTTATGTCTATGGTTGCCTAGATTGGTTCTCAATCAGAGGCAGCTGTTTATCGTTGTCTCTGATTGGGGATGATATTTAAGTAGCCATAATCCTTGGGTATTTTGTGGGATGTTATTCTATGTTTAGTTGCCTGTCTGCACATATTAGCTTCACGGTTTGTTGTTTTGTTCAGTGTTTCGTTCATTAAATACATTTATCACCCCTTGGTCTCCTCATTATGACGACCGTGACACCTTGTGCCTCTTTTTCAACTTTTTCATTCATCATCATTCTTGATTCATTCAATATTATTCATAATCATAGTAGCATCCACATGAATGTGGAAGTGTTCAGAAACATCTTCTATTCTTACTGACAATACAAGTGAAGTGACTCCAAAATGACAAGACATTATTCACCATTCAGTTTCTATTAGGAAAAACAATTCAAAACACAACCAAGACAACAAGTTTGTAGAATCACAAGTTTGAAGGCAAACCATATTGGACCAAACACTAAACTTTTGATTAAATGAATTTGTCCAAATAATTACAACTTTTTCAAATGGGAGAACTACATACATAAAGTGCTTTCCTTTCAAAACAGTACAATATACAGTACCAGTCAAAAGTTTGGGCACACCACATCATTCAAGGGGTTTTCTTTATCTTTACTATTTTCGACAGGCTGGGTGGGTGGTTATAAATGGCATCCTGTTCCTTTGTTCTGTGGAGAAAAGTTGTGGAGAGGGGAGACTGAACATCTACCAGCATAACATCTTGATTTGTCCCTCTCAAATAAATCTATTTTTCTCCCCGATTCTCCCCGATTTGCTTTGGATTTTCTGTTATTGAAGAAAATAAAATGCTAACAAGTCTAAAACTTTGCATATACATTGCACCTGAGCTGGAATAATATATTATGACCTTTCTCTTGCATTACATTTTATTTTAATTTTTTATTAACTTTTACCAGATCTAATTGTTTAGATTTAATCTAATCTAATTGTGTTTTTTATTATTATTATTATTATTATTATTATTATCCTTTCACATTTCCACAAACTTCAAAGTGTTTCCTTTGAAATGTTACCAAGAATATGCAGATCCTTGCTTCATGGCCTGAGCTACAGGCAGTTAGTATTTTTTGGCCAATTTAAAGAAAAAGAAAAAGAGGTTATTAAAGTAATAATAATGTATTTGCTTATTTGAGCTGTATAATATGGACTTGGTATTTTACCAAATAGGTAGTCTCCAGACCCCCCTACCAAACGCATTAAGATGGAAATAAATTCCACAAATTAACTTTTAAGAAGGCCTTCCAGGTGACTACCTCATGGACCTGGTTGAGAGAATGCCAAGCTGTACTGTCACCTAATACGAAATATTCTATCTCAAATCCAACATGCGGGATGGAGTAAAGCACCAAATGTAAAACTGTAATCTTCACTGTCCAAACACATATGGTGTGGACTATGTGTGTCTGGTAAACACATGTGGATCTGGTGAACAGTTATCACTTGTTGACCAACTACAGGAATACTGACCTCAGAGTCTCCAGTTTACAGTGGGGATTCCCCAGTCCAGCAGAGAGCAGCTTCACTCCTGAATCCTTCAGGTCATTGTTACTCAGGTCCAGCTCTCTCAGGTGTGAGGGGTTTGACCTCAGAGCTGAGACCAGAGAAGCACAGCCTTCCTCTGTGACTCCACAGCCTGACAGCCTGACAAAGAGATCATCATGACTTCACAAACACACTGTTCATTTAACACCAGTAGATTAGAAGGTCAATGGCAGATGCATTTGGCTTATTCTCTCAAACAACATATAGATTAATCTTTTGTCTCCTATAATTGTATGGTCATATTGTTATACTAATGTGAAAATCAATGCATTTATTCAATAGGTTTTCCAATATAATATTATATAGATATTATCATACATATTTTTCTCTAAACTGAATTTCTTCCTGATGATTAGTTCTTATATGTCATTGTATTTACTCACAGAGCAGCTCTGGAGGCTTTGACCACTGGCAGCAGCCTCAGAAGACCTTCCTCTGATCTGGAGTATTTCTTCAGGTCAAACACATCCAGCTTCTTTTCTGAAGTCAGCAACACAAAGACCAGAGCTGACCACTGTCCAGGTGACAGGTTGGGTTCTGAGAGACTTCCTGAGCTCAGGTAGCTTTGGATCTCCTCCACTAGAGAATGGTCATTTAGTTCATTCAGACAGTGGAACAGATTGATGCTCCTCTCTGGAGAGAGATTCTCCCTGATCTTCTCCTTGATGTACTTGACTGTTTCTTCATGGCTCTGTGAGCTGCTTCTTGTCTTTGTCAGTAGACCTCGTAAGTGCTTCTGATTGGACTCCATTGAGAGGCCCAGAAGGAAGCGGAGGAAAAGGTCCAGGTTTCCCGTCTCACTTTGTAAGGCTTTATCCACAGCACTCCTGTAGAGAGTAAATTCAGGATTGTCATTGAACAGCAGAGAAAAGATACTGGACTTTGCTTGCAGTTTTTCCATTACATTCTCATTGTTGTTGATGAGTGAGAGGAACACATATACAGCAGCCAGAAACTCCTGAATGCTCAGATGAACAAAGCAGTACACCTTGTCCTGGTACAGCCCACGTTCCTCTTTAAAGAGCTGTGTGCACAATCCTGAGTACACTGAGGCTTCATTAACATCAATGCCAGCCTCTTTCAGGTCTTCTTCATAGAAAATCAGATTGCCCTTCTTAAGCTGTTGAAAAGCCAGTTTTCCCAGTGACAGAATGCTCTCTTTATTCCAGTGTGGACCTGTCTCTTCTTTCCCAAGATACTTTTCATTCTTCTGTTTGGTATGAAACACCACAAGGTGTGTGTACATCTCAGTCAGAGTCTTGGGCATCTCTTCTCTCTTGTGTTTTAGCATGTGTTCAAGGACTATAGCAGAAATCCAACAGAACACTGGAATGTGGCACATGATGTGGAGGCTCCTTGATGTCTTTATGTGTGAGATGATTCTGCTGGCCAGGTCCTCATCACTGAATCTCTTCCTGAAGTACTCCTCCTTCTGTGGGTCATTGAACCCTCGTACCTCTGTCACCTGGTCAACACACCATGAAGGGATCTTATTGGCTGCTGCAGGTCGGGTAGTTATCCAGAGGAGAGCAGAGGGAAGCAGATTTCCCCTGATGAGATTTGTCAGCAGAACATCCACTGAGGTTGAATCTGTGACGTCCCAACAGATCTTGTTCTTCTGGAAGTCTAGGGGCAGTCGGCACTCATCCAGACCATCAAAGATGAACAGAACTTTGTACTTGTTGTAGCTGGAGATTCCTGATTGTTTGTTTTCCATTGAGAAGTGATTAAGAAGTTCAATGAAAGTGTGGTTGTCCTCTTTCATCAAATTCAGCTCCCGAAAAGGGAATGAAAATACAAATTGGACATCCTGGTTTGCTTTTCCTTCAGCCCAGTCCAGAATGAACTTCTGTACAGAGACTGTTTTTCCAATGCCAGCGACTCCCTTTGTCAGCACAGTTCTGATAGGTTTGTCTTGTCCAGTTAAGGGTTTGAAGATGTCATTACATTTGATTGCAGTCTCTGATCTTGCTTGTTTCCTGGTTGTTGTCTCAATCTGTCTCAGCTCATGTTCATTATTGACCTCTCCTGTTCCACCCTCTGTGATGTAGAGCTCTGTGTAGATCTTATTGAGAAGTGTTGGGTTTCCTTGTTTAGCGATCCCCTCAAATACACATTGAAACTTCTTCTTTAGATTAGATTTGAGTTCACGTTGGCAAATCACAGCGAGCTCATCTGAATGAAGAAATACCACAGAGGATATTAATATTACGTCTGTTTTAATGTCTACAGTATTGTAGGACTGTTATAAAGTTGTAAATTATAATAATTTATTCGTAACTGACTGTCTAAATCTGTAAAAGTTTTTATAATGCATTACAGACTGGTGTGACTGATTATATTATTATTGGTATTATTGGTGGTATAATTAATGTTCTTCTCTCTCTCTCTCTAAATTAATCTGCAAAATTGTAATTATTCGCCTACCTCCTCCTTTTTCACACAATCTATATAGACTCCCCATTTTTTCTACTGTGTTATTGACATGTTAATTGTTTACTCCGTGTGTAACTCTGTGTTGTCTGTTCACACTGCTATGATTTTTCTTGGCCAGTTCGCAGTTGCAAATGAGAACCTGTTCTCAACTAGCCTACCTGGTTAAATAAAGGTGAAATAAAAATAATAATAAAAAATCACCACAACACATCCCTGCTGCTACTTGATGAGGTCACTAGGTGTTGTGTTAAGGCTGCTACAATATCATTGAGTTACACAGCTACTTTAGCTGTACTTTAGCTACAGCTTTTAAATGTTATAAAACATCATTCAACATGAGGCAGACAGATCTTACATTTCTCCAGTGTGTCAGCAAGCTCCTTCTGGTTCATTTTCCTCAGGATGTGCAGTGTGATCTTCAGAGCCCCCTCTCTGGCACTGCTCTCCTGCTTCTCATCTTCAGGGTCCACCACTTCCTCATCCTGAATCTGACTCTCAAAGCCTTCTGGGAGTTCTGCACTAAGAATCCTCTTGAACATCTTTAGCTCGTTCTTCACAAATGTCATCATTTTCTTTTCAATCAACTGAAATAAATCAAGTCAATCAGTTAAGCGAGAGACTAAATGCTTCTCATTAACACATTAATGAATGATTGACAGATCAACTTTACTTGAGGTAAACAAAAATAAATGTACATAACAGGACCACATACACTGAATATGGAGGCCAGGTCTGTTTGATGACTCTGGGAAGACTGACCACTGAGAATCTCTGACTCTGATCTCTCCTGTTTGTTTCTGTGGACAAAACATGAGATTACATCTCCTCATCCAGGGAGTACACACACACACTCACCACACACACACACACACACACACACACACACACACACACACACACACACACACACACACACACACACACACACACACACACACACAGAGGGGGAATGTTGTTTAATATTGTTTTAGGACTATGAAAATGGACAAAATGATTAGCATATGGATTATGAAAACAACAACAATAAATGGGAAAATGGGAGAGGAGAAATGACTAGAGACAGTGTTGTTTAACTCACTGACCAGGACCCATGAGTTCTTCTTACCTTTGTTCAGTAGAAAAGTCTCCCTCTCTAAAGTATATAGGACGATCCATAGACCAGTCACTCTTCATGGACACACAGCTGGGAACAGGGGAGGCTGGTCTCTCCTGCTTGATTGGTCTTCAACACAACAGAGACAAACATTACATCTCTCATCTACTCTGAGCTCAGATGGGGAAACATAAGAAGGGTTTCATTCCAAAACGCTGCATATCACTTTTCAGAAATGTTGGTAAATTATCTGTTATTGTTTAAATAAGTTATGAAATGTTGGTAAATTAGATTTGATTGTTTAAAGAAATGATGAGAGTTTGGTGTTTTTCACAAGCTAATCAGGCAATTGTTCAATGGCAGACATCTATTAATTAAAAATCTATCAATTGATGTTTCATTTCAGAGAGACATATAATCATGTTTCTTTGCCATATATATATATATATATTTTTTTTCACCTTTATTTAACCAGGTGGCCAGTTGAGAACAAGTTCTCATTTACAACTGGAACCTGGCCAAGATAAAGCAAAGCAGTGCAACACATACAACAACAGAGTTACACATGGAGTAAAACAAGCGTACAGTCAATAATACAGTAGAAAAATAAGAAAGTCTACATACAGTGTGAGCAAATGACGTGAGGAGGTAGGCAATAAATAGTAGCAAAGTAATTACAATTTAGCAGATAAACACTGGAGTGATAGATGAGCAGATGATGATTTTTTTTATTTATTTTTATTTCACCTTTATTTAACCAGGTAAGCAAGTTGAGAACAAGTTCTCATTTACAATTGCGACCTGGCCAAGATAAAGCAAAGCAGTTCGACACATACAACGACACAGAGAGTTTACACATGGAGTAAAACAAACATACAGTCAATAATACAGTAAAAAAACAAGTCTATATACAATGTGAGCAAATGAGGTGAGAAGGGAGGTAAAGGCAAAACAGGCCATGGTGGCAAAGTAAATACAATATAGCAAGTAAAACACTGGAATGGTAGTTTTGCAATGGAAGAATGTGCAAAGTAGAAATAAAAATAATGGGATGCAAAGGAGCAAAATAAATAAATAAATTAAATACAGTTGGGAAAGAGGTAGTTGTTTGGGCTAAATTATAGGTGGGCTATGTACAGGTGCAGTAATCTGTAAGATGCTCTGACAGTTGGTGCTTAAAGCTAGTGAGGGAGATAAGTGTTTCCAGTTTAAGAGATTTTTGTAGTTCGTTCCAGTCATTGCCGGCAGAGAACTGGAAGGAGAGGCGGCCAAAGAAAGAATTGGTTTTGGGGGTGACTAGAGAGATATACCTGCTGGAGCGTGTGCTACAGGTGGGAGATGCTATGGTGACCAGCGAGCTGAGATAAGGGGGACTTTACCTAGCAGGGTCTTGTAGATGACATGGAGCCAGTGGGTTTGGCGACGAGTATGAAGCGAGGGCCAGCCAACGAGAGCGTACAGGTCGCAATGGTGGGTAGTATATGGGGCTTTGGTGACAAAACGGATTGCACTGTGATAGACTGCATCCAATTTGTTGAGTAGGGTATTGGAGGCTATTTTGTAAATGACATCGCCGAAGTCGAGGATCGGTAGGATAGTCAGTTTTACAAGGATATGTTTGGCGGCGTGACTGTGAAAATAGGAAGCTGATTCTAGATTGATTGTTGGTTGCTAGATCGAATCCCTGAGCTGATAAGGTAAAAATCTGTTCCTGAACAAAGCAGCCAACCCACTGTTCCAAGGCCGTCATTGTATATAACATCTGCTAATGTGTATGTGACCAATATGTGTATGTGACCAATAACATCTGCTAACCATGTGTATGTGACCAATAACATCTGCTAACCATGTGTATGTGACCAATATGTGTATGTGACCAATATGTGTATGTGACCAATATGTGTATGTGACCAATAACATCTGCTAACCATGTGTAAGTGACCAATATGTGTATGTGACCAATAACATCTGCTAATGTGTATGTGACCAATATGTGTACGTGACCAATAACATCTGCTAATGTGTATGTGACCAATATGTGTATGAGACCAATAACATCTGCTAACCCTGTGTATGAGACCAATAACATCTGCTAACCATGTGTATGTGACCAATAACATCTGCTAACCCTGTGTACGTGACCAATAACATCTGCTAACCATGTGTATGTGACCAATAACATCTGCTAACCATGTGTATGTGACCAATAACATCTGCTAACCCTGTGTACGTGACCAATAACATCTGCTAACCCTGTGTATGTGACCAATAACATCTGCTAACCATGTGTATGTGACCAATAACATCTGCTAACCATGTGTATATAACCAATAACATATGCTAACCATGTGTATGAGACCAATAACATCTGCTAACCCTGTGTATGAGACCAATAACATCTGCTAACCATGTGTATGTGACCAATAACATCTGCTAACCCTGTGTATGAGACCAATAACATCTGCTAACCATGTGTATGTGACCAATAACATATGCTAACCATGTGTATATAACCAATAACATCTGCTAACCATGTGTATGTGACCAATAACATCTGCTCACCATGTGTATGTGACCAATAACATCTGCTAACCATGTTTATGAGACCAATAACATCTGCTAACCATATGTATGTGACCAATAACATCTGCTAACCATGTGTAAGTGACCAATATGTGTATGTGACCAATAACATCTGCTAATGTGTATGTGACCAATATGTGTATGTGACCAATAACATCTGCTAACCATGTGTATGTTACCAATAACATCTGCTAATGTGTATGTGACCAATATGTGTATGAGACCAATAACATCTGCTAACCCTGTGTATGAGACCAATAACATCTGCTAACCATGTGTATGTGACCAATAACATCTGCTAACCATGTGTATGTGACCAATAACATCTGCTAACCCTGTGTATGAGACCAATAACATCTGCTAACCATATGTATGTGACCAATAACATCTGCTAACCCTGTGTATGTGACCAATAACATCTGCTTACCCTGTGTATGTAACCAATAACATCTGCTAACCCTGTGTATGTGACCAATAACATCTGCTAACCCTGTGTATGTGACCAATAACATCTGCTAACCCTGTGTATGTGACCAATAACATCTGCTAACCCTGTGTATGTGACCAATAACATCTGCTAACCCTGTGTATGTGACCAATAACATCTGCTAACCCTGTGTACGTAACCAATATCAATGCCCTGTGTATGTGACATACAAGTCAGTTAAGAACAAATTGTTATTGTCAATGATGGCCTAGGAACAGTGGGTTTACTGGCTGTTCAGGGGAAGAACAACAGATTTGCACATTGTCAGCTCGGGGGTTTGAACCTGCAACCTTCCAGTTACTAGAACAACGCTCTAACCACTAGGTTACTCTGCCGCCCCAATATAGCAATTATTAATGGGCCTGAATTATTGGGCCTGAACATTAATTCCGTCACTTCTGGTCGAAAAAAACGTATTTTCCCAGTACATTCATTGGTAATAATAATAATAATAATATTATGAAACTGGGCTCCACAGCAGATGCAATGAACTAGTTTTCATCCAAAAAAAGCGTTGTCAAAAACGGAATGTGTCCAGCCTATTGAGGCGCCCCGAAAATAATATTCAAAGGTTCGGTCCTTGGACACAGAGGGTTAAACACTAAAGTTACCGTCCATCTAGTGAAGAGAGGAGAACCGGACAGAGGTAGCCAGCATCCGTCAACGAGAGAGGAGAAGCCTCACCGGGATTTAACAGGTGGAAGAAACAACTGGGAGCTCCATCGGTCCACAAGAAATGCAGACAGATGGTGATGATGTAGTGGTAGCTATGGTAACTAGGATGCTGTTGGTAGAGTAGCTAGCTAGATTACAGAGCTGTACTGGCTAGCTAGCAGGTCGTTGTTTCAGTATGATGTGTTGAATAAAGACAGACACCAATGTCAGGTTCCTTACCCTTAGGCCTGGACTGTGATCCAGCTCATCTAGGTGAGTGTATGGCGTGTTCTGGCTTGTCTGCTCTGCTACGCGCAGATCCACCCGATTGCGACGATAGAGGAAGCCACCAACATCCACCAGGTAAGAATGTGGTGCAATTCTCTGTAGGCATGTGCCCAGCCTCCAAAGTCCTGTGTGGTCTCCCGGCAGCAGTTTCATCCTTATTGTTTCACCCACCTCCAGCTCTGGTAGGTCTCGAGCAGTCCAGTCGTAGAAGCACTTAGCGAGCTGCTTTCTGTGACGCAGTTCGTCCGTGACGCCAACCATGACGCAGGGCTCCAGTAGCTTGTTAGCTTCAGACGTCTGGACAGAAGGCTGGGCTGCTGTCCATGTTTTCGGTGGGTGTGTTCCTCCACTGTAAGATCGCTTTCCATGGGTCGTTGCTGTCGCTTAAGGCCCTGCTTAACAGTTTTTTTGCAACCTTGACAGCTGATTCTGCCTTGCCATTTGCTTTTGGGTGTCTTGGAGAGGAGGTCACGTGGTCAAACTCCCATTCTGAGGCGAAACGGTTGAACTGTGCAGTGAATTGTGGGCCATTGTCCGTGATTACCTTGTCAGGCTGACCTTGCCTTGCAAACTGCGCCTTGCAGCGCTTTATGACCGTCTCTGCAGACAAGTCAGGGAGCAGTTCAATTTCCCAAAAGTCAGAGTAGTGATCAACGATGAGAAGATAGTCCTTTTGTCTGTTGATGAATAAGTCCATGATGACGATTTGCCGGGCCCTTGTGGGCAGTTCGTGTGACATCATGGTTTCCTTTTGCTGTTCATGAGCGTACTCGTTGCATGTGGTACAGTTGCTGACAAAGTCTTTAATTTCTGCTTGCATGTTTGGCCAGTATAATGTTTCACGAGCCTGGCGGTAGCATGCGTCACCTCCAACGTGACTGGAGTGTATGCGGGTAAGCATCTCTGGACGTAGTGATTTGGGAATAATGACCTTCTGACCTCTGAACAAGACGCCATTTTGCATGCTGATCTCATCTCGAAAGGTCCAGTATTCTCTCACTGTGAAAGGTGTCTCCTCTTTCAGGTATGGCCAACCTGCGAGAGCCATGGACTTCAGTGACTGTAGGTGTTCGGCCCGTCAGTGTGTGTCCTTATCTGGGCTAGGCGGTGATCTGTGACGTTTAAGTAGTCTGCCTGATTGATCTGTTGAACATTTTGTTGTTCCTGCTGTAGCGAACAGATGGCCTGCCGCTGATAGACAGTGCCTCTGCCTGTACATTGTGTTGTTGCCCTGCTCAGTGTGTCGCTGATGTACATCTCTGGTCCTGGCTTGTAAATGACCTTCAGGCTGTAGTTTTGCAGAGTCAGGAGCATGCTTTGAAGCCTCTTGGGCGCGTTGAGGAGAGGTTTACTGAATATGGCAATGAGTGGTTTGTGGTCAGTTTCAGCGGTGATCAGCTCTCGCCCATATAAGTAGTGATGGAATCTCTGGCAGGAGAAGACGATGTTGAGGCACTCTTTCTCAATTTGTGCATAGTTTTGTTCGGTGGGGGTGAGCGCTCTCGAGGCAAACGCAACGGGCTGGCCTTCCTGCATAAGGCAGCATCCAAGTCCCCTTTGAATGGAGTCGCTCTGGATTGTGACAGGCTTCATGATTGTGACAGGCTTCATGACGTCGTTGTAGCGCAACACTGGCATGGATGAAGCCAGAGATTTCATCTCCTGCACTGCGGCCTCATGCTTGGGTAGCCAGTACCATGGTGTGTCTTTGTCTAGCAACCGGCGCAGAGGCTCACAGACTGCTGATAGGTGTGGCATGAACTTTGCAAGATAGTTTGCAAAGCCGATGAGACGCTGTACTCCTTTTGCATCAGACGGGTTTGGCATGTCGAGGATCGCTCTGACCTTGTCTGGGTCCGGCCACAGGCCTTTTGCCGAGAGAATGTGGCCATGGAAGTGGACGTCTTTCACCTTGAACTGCAGCTTCTTCCGGCCAAGGCGAAGCTTAACTGATCGTCAGTGCTCCATCAGTGCCAGGAGCTTCACATCGTGGTCGCTTTCTGCTTCTTCGTCTGTGTCACCACAGCCTACGATCAGGACATCATCGGCGATGGGTTCAATGCCCTTGAGCCCAGCCACTAACTCGTGCTGCTTGCGTTGGTATATCTCAGGCGCCACTGAGACACCAAACGGGAGCTTGAGCCAGCGTTTCCGACCCCAGGGGGTCCAGAAGGTAGTCATGAAGCTGCTTTCTTCGTCCAGCTTGCATTGAAGGAATGCATCTCGGGCCTTGGGAAGCTTATAGAGGACATTCTCTAGTGTCGGCATGATGTAGTGGGATCGTTTCAGTGTTTGGTTCAGATGCTTTGGGTCGATGCAGACCCTCAGCTTCTCTGTTTTTTTCACTATGACCATATTGCTGATCCAGTCAGTTGGTTCAGTCACAATGTCATGTGGCCATCGGCCTCATACTTGTTCAGCTGGGCCTTCACAGCCACTTTCACTGCAATGGGCACATTGCGAGGAGCACACTGGACTGGAGTGATGCTCTCATCCACTTCAAAGTGTACCTCCCCAGGCACAGATTCAATGGGCCTGTTGAATACATCGTCATATCTCCTGAGTAGTTGTTCTTTGGACAGGGGTCCATGCTGGACATGATCCACAATGTGCAGGTCATTTGGTACAGTGAACTGCATCAGTCCCAGGCGTTCGCATGTAGAGCCTGAGAGGATGTTGACTGGTTTTTACAATCTCAAACTCCTGCTTGTGTTTGCGTCCCCGAATAACACATTCGGTCTCAAAGCTCATTAGCTCTCCTGAGTACAGCTTTAGTCTAGTATCGCTGGGCAATAGATGTGTGTCAGGTGCCAGATTGATTTTGTCTTTGTAGCTCATTACGTTGCATGAAGAACCAGAATCCAGTTGACATTGTTGTTGCTTGTTGTGTAGTGTCACAAACCATTTCTTCCCTCTTGAGTGTACAGCCCCAATGGATTCATGCATGTAAGTGTCACTTTCACTGTTCAGCTCTGAACATTGAGTGACATCATCAACACAGTGAATCTTGCCCTCACTCACCCTTCTTTTGCTTTTGAGACACACTTTTGCAAAATGATTATTAGTTCCACAAGCTCTGCATGGTTTTCCGTAGGCAGGACAGTGCTCTTTGCCACGTGTGTGTGTATTCCCACAGTATTTACATGCTACGGGGCTCTCTGTGTTCACCGTTCGTGGTGAATTGCACTGCCTCGATTGGTTTAGTCTGAATGTCTGCCTAGCAACAGCGTGAACAGTATCAACGTCGGAGCGTGGGGTTTCGATTTCCATTGCTCTCATTCTCATGTCAGTGACTTCAGCAGTGCGGCACATTTCCATGGCAGTTACTAATGTTAAGTCTCTCTCTCTCAGTAGACGCCGGCGTGTATCCTCATTTGCAATTCCCAGTACTATTTTGTCATGAATCTAATCTTTCAATCCCCCGTATTCACAAGTGGCGGATTTCTCTCTCAAACAGGTTACAAAGTTGTGTACTGACTCACCCTCTTCCTGTTTGCAGCTGCCAAAAACGAACCGCTCGTAAATGACGTTTCTGGCGGGTTTGAAGTAATTCTCCAATGCATCCAATATAGCCTTTGCATCACACTGTTGTCGTGCTGTGAGATTGTGCCGGTAGATATGCCTGCATTCGCTGCCCATTAAACTCCTCAGAGTTGCAGCTTGTACCTCATTGGGTTTCTCATGTAGACCGGTGGCCAGCGCATAGTCCTCGAATTCATCCCTGAAGTTGTCCCAATTAGTATTCCAGTCCCCTGTGAGAACCATGGGATTTGGTGGCGGAATGTTCGCTGCCATAGCAATGGAATATGAGATTTCTTTGCCTTCAGTCATCGAAGTAGGTAGGTAGTGATGCTAGCTAGCCAGCTAACAACGAGTTGATCAGTGTTGCGAGTAGGAAACAGCGTGTGTTCGCATATGGAACGTAACTGCGCCTATACTGTACTTAGCTACAAAAATAACAAACGTGTGTTTTCCGAGCCACTTCTGATACCATATTTCAGTATGATATGTTAGATAAAGGAATAACGACAGACACCAATGTCAGGTTCAATAGCCTTGTTTGTGCATTGTACAAATCCCTACAACTGGAGTCCGGGGAACAGTCCGGCTAGTCGAATACCTATCAACTAGACGCCGTAACAGTCGTTCGTCTGTCCCTCGTCTCGATGATGAATCCATGAACCACAAATTAAAACAAGGATAGAGAGTGAAAAGGATCTGGCTACACTCTTACTGTCCCTGACCGTAAAGCAAAAAGCAAATTGAACAATAAACGTCAGTGTCTCAACACTGTAACAAACTCCGTCGTTATTCTCCAAGATCACCTCAGTCCACTCTGCGCGTAACCAGACAATATGCTTACAGTTCTGTACGGGACGCGGACAGTTCTGTACGGGGACGCGGACAGTTCAGTACGGGGACTCGGACAGTTCTGTACGGGGACGCGGACGGTTCTGAATGGGGACGCGGACGGTTCTGTACGGGGACGCGGACGGTTCTGAACGGGGACGCGGACAGTTCTGTACAGGGACGCGGACAGTTCTGTATGGGGATGCGGACAGTTCTGTACGGGGACGGTTCTGTACGGGGATGCGGACAGTTCTGTACGGGGACAGTTCTGTACGGGGACGCGGACGGTTCTGTATGGGGACGCGGACAGTTCCAGAACGCGGACATGAGCAGTGCAACATAATCAACTAAACCCAGTCTTTACAGTGGGTTACATTAGTAATATTCATTTTTGTTATTATACAAAACAAACATTCTACGTTTTTTTATAACAATATTTTGAGATCTGGGACCATATCCACAAAGTGTCTCAGAGGAGAAAATTAGTAGTATAAGTGCTGAGAATAAAGACATTTTACACTTATGGGTATAAGTGGGGGGGTAACTATGCATGAAGTCTCTAGTCCCACCTAGTCGGCAGATATTTAGGACACCTCGTGAGCTGTCCTGAGTAGTTAAGAGTTAACAGCAGGTGTCTTGATAATACTATAGAATAATGCAGTGAGTCAGTGGTTCCTGCTCCACATGTAATTGCTTTGTAGTAGTTTAAATAATGTTTTATGTTTCTATATGATCAATCCATTAATAATATAGACCAACATGCAACAGTATGTCTTGTGCTTTTGGCAATGAGTTATGTGTAATAATTATGTATAACAAGTGATACCATTTTGTCTTCATTTTGGCAGATTAACTCATGTTTATTCCCCAAGATGAACTCAGGTTTTCACCCAGTGGCTAAGGAGTTGGACCTGTGGCCTAAAGGTGGCTGGTTTGAATCCCGGTGGAAAATTAGCCATTTGCTATCTGCTAGGGTTGCGTGATGTAATTTGTCATTTGTAATTTATTGAGGTTTAGCACAACCATATTAAATTACAGCTATGCATAAGGTCTCTAGTCCCACCCAGTCGGCAGATATTTAGGACACCTCGTGAGCTGTCCTAAGTAGTTAAGAGTTAACAGCAGGTGTCCTAAGTAGTTAAGAGTTAACAGCAGGTGTCCTAAGTAGTTAAGAGTTAACAGCAGGTGTCTTGATAATACTATAGAATAATGCAGTGAGTCAGTGGTTCCTGTTCCACATGTAATTGCTTTGGAGTAGTTAAAATTAATGTTTTACATTTCTATATGATCAATCCATAAATAATATGGACTTACATGCAACAGTATATCTTGTGCTTTTGGCAATGATTTATGTATAATAATTATACAATTTATGTCTGCATAGTATTTTGTCTTCATTTTGGCAGATTAACTCAGGTTTTCGCCCAGAGGATAAGGAGTTGGTGCTGTGGCCAAAAGGTGGCTGGTTCAAATCCCGGGCCGGGAAAAAAACACCAGAAGTGATCTGATGACTGGAAGGCTGCTGGATTCACATCCTCTAAACATTAGAGGATGATCAGAACTCTAGAGGTTGTTGATCAGAACTCTAGAGCTTCTTCTTCACTGAACCCAAATATATACACTGCTCAAAAATATAAAGGGAACACTTAAACAACACAATGTAACTCCAAGTCAATCACACTTCTGTGAAATCAAACTGTCCACTTAGGAAGCAACACTGATTGACAATAAATTTCACATGTTGTTGTGCAAATGGAATAGACAACAGGTGGAAATTATAGGCAATTAGCAAGACACCCCCAATAAAGGAGTGGTTCTGCAGGTGGTGATCACAGACCACTTCTCAGTTCCTATGCTTCCTGGCTGATGTTTTGGTCACTTTTTAATGCTGGTGGTGCTTTCACTCTAGTGGTAGCATGAGACAGAGTCTACAACCCACACACGTGGCTGAGGTAGTGCAGCTCATCCAGGATGGCATATCAATGCGAGCTGTGGCAAGAAGGTTTGCTGTGTCTGTCAGCGTAGTGTCCAGAGCATGGAGGCGCTACCAGGAGACAGGCCAGTACATCAGGAGATGTGGAGGAGGTCGTAGGAGGGTAACAACCCAGCAGCAGGACAGCTACCTCCGCCTTTGTGCAAGGAGGACCAGGAGGAGCACTGCAAGAGCCCTGCAAAATGACCTCCAGCAGGCCACAAATGTGCATGTGTCTGCTCAAACGGTCAGAAACAGACTCCATGAGGGTGGTATGAGGGCCTGACGTCCACAGGTGGGGGTTGGGCTTACAGCCCAACTGGCGCCCTGTGCTCTTCACAGATGAAAACAGGTTCACACTGAGCACATGTGACAGACGTCCGTGAGTCTGGAGACGCCGTGGAGAACGTTCTGCTGCGTGCAACATCCTCCAGCATGACCGGTTTGGCGGTGGGTCAGTCATGGTGTGGGGTGGCATTTCTTTGGGGTCCGCACAGCCCTCCATGTGCTCACCAGAGGTAGCCTGACTGCCATTAGGTACAGAGATGAGATGTTTAGACCCCTTGTGAGACCATATGCTGGTGCGGTTGGCCCTGGGTTCCTCCTAATGCAAGACAATGCTAGATCTCATGTGGCTGGAGTGTGTCAGCAGTTCCTGCAAGAGGAAGGCATTGATGCTATGGACTGGCCCGCCCGTTCCCCAGACCTGAATCCAAGCACATCTGGGACATCATGTCTCGCTCCATCCACCAATGCCACATTGCACCACAGACTGTCCAGGAGTTGGCGGATGCTTTAGTCCAGGTCTGACGAGTATATCCCTCAGGAGACCATCCGCCACCTCATCAGGAGCATGCCCAGGCGTTATAGGGAGGTCATACAGGCAAGTGGAGGCCACACACACTACTGAGCCTCATTTAGACTTGTTTTAAGGACAATACATCAAAGTTGGATCAGCCTGTAGTGTGGTTTTCCACTTTAATTTTGAGTGTGACTCCAAATCCAGACCTCCATGGGTTGATACATTTGATTTCCATTGATAATTTTTGTGTGATTTTGTTGCCAGCACATTCAACTATGTAAAGAAAAAAGTATTTAATAAGAATATCTAGGATGTGTTATTTTTATTTTATTTTTTTGAACAGTGTATAACTTTTAGTGATTCCATATTGAAGGAAGTGATAGAAGCCTTTTTGGTTGATTAAGCCTTTTTGGTTGAGTAAGGAACCTTCTGTTCTAAGAGTGTATAATAATAAACACTTTTTTCTTTTGATTATTTAATTATCTACATCATGTTATTTCCAGTTCTCCCTTTAGAGCACAACATCATGTTGTTATTTAATTATCTACATCATGTTATTTCCAGTTCTCCCTTTAGAGCACAACATCATGTTGTTATTTAATTATCTACATCATGTTATTTCCAGTTCTCCCTTTAGAGCACAACATCATGTTGTTATTTAATTATCTACATCATGTTATTTCAAGTTCTCCCTTTAGAGCACAACATCATGTTGTTATTTAATTATCTACATCATGTTATTTCCAGTTCTCCCTTTAGAGCACAACATCATGTTGTTATTTAATTATCTACATCATGTTATTTCAAGTTCTCCCTTTGGAGCACAACATCATGTTGTTATTTAATTATCTACATCATGTTATTTCAAGTTCTCCTTTAGAGCTCAACATCATGTTGTTATTTAATTATCTACATCATGTTATTTCAAGTTCTCCTTTGGAGCACAACATCATGTTGTTATTTAATTATCTACATCATGTTATTTCAAGTTATTTCTCCTTTGGAGCACAACATCATGTTGTTATTTAATTATCTACATCATGTTATTTCCAGTTCTCCCTTTAGAGCTCAACATCATGTTGTTATTTAATTATCTACATCATGTTATTTCCAGTTCTCCCTTTAGAGCACAACATCATGTTGTTATTTAATTATCTACATCATGTTATTTCCAGTTCTCCCTTTAGAGCACAACATCATGTTGTTATTTAATTATCTACATCATGTTATTTCCAGTTCTCCTTTAGAGCACAACATCATGTTGTTATTTAATTATCTACATCATGTTATTTCCAGTTCTCCCTTTAGAGCACAACATCATGTTGTTATTTAATTATCTACATCATGTTATTTCCAGTTCTCCCTTTAGAGCACAACATCATGTTGTTATTTAATTATCTACATCATGTTATTTCCAGTTCTCCTTTAGAGCACAACATCATGTTGTTATTTAATTATCTACATCATGTTATTTCCAGTTCTCCTTTAGAGCACAACATCATGTTGTTATTTAATTATCTACATCATGTTATTTCCAGTTCTCCCTTTAGAGCACAACATCATGTTGTTATTTAATTATCTACATCATGTTATTTCCAGTTCTCCCTTTAGAGCACAACATCATGTTGTTATTTAATTATCTACATCATGTTATTTCCAGTTCTCCTTTAGAGCACAACATCATGTTGTTATTTAATTATCTACATCATGTTATTTCCAGTTCTCCCTTTAGAGCACAACATCATGTTGTTATTTAATTATCTACATCATGTTATTTCCAGTTCTCCTTTAGAGCACAACATCATGTTGTTATTTAATTATCTACATCATGTTATTTCCAGTTCTCCTTTAGAGCACAACATCATGTTGTTATTTAATTATCTACATCATGTTATTTCCAGTTCTCCTTTAGAGCACAACATCCTGTTGTTATTTAATTATCTACATCATGTTATTTCCAGTTCTCCTTTAGAGCACAACATCATGTTGTTATTTAATTATCTACATCATGTTATTTCCAGTTCTCCTTTAGAGCACAACATCATGTTGTTATTTAATTATCTACATCATGTTATTTCCAGTTCTCCTTTAGAGCACAACATCATGTTGTTATTTAATTATCTACATCATGTTATTTCCAGTTCTCCTTTAGAGCACAACATCATGTTGTTATTTAATTATCTACATCATGTTATTTCCAGTTCTCCTTTAGAGCACAACATCATGTTGTTATTTAATTATCTACATCATGTTATTTCCAGTTCTCCTTTAGAGCACAACATCATGTTGTTATTTAATTATCTACATCATGTTATTTCCAGTTCTCCTTTAGAGCACAACATCATGTTGTTATTTAATTATCTACATCATGTTATTTCCAGTTCTCCCTTTAGAGCACAACATCATGTTGTTATTTAATTATCTACATCATGTTATTTCCAGTTCTCCTTTAGAGCACAACATCATGTTGTTATTTAATTATCTACATCATGTTATTTCCAGTTCTCCTTTAGAGCACAACATCATGTTGTTATTTAATTATCTACATCATGTTATTTCCAGTTCTCCCTTTAGAGCACAACATCATGTTGTTATTTAATTATCTACATCATGTTATTTCCAGTTCTCCCTTTAGAGCACAACATCCTGTTGTTATTTAATTATCTACATCATGTTATTTCCAGTTCTCCCTTTAGAGCACAACATCATGTTGTTATTTAATTATCTACATCATGTTATTTCATCAGTTCTCCTTTAGAGCACAACATCATGTTGTTATTTAATTATCTACATCATGTTATTTCCAGTTCTCCTTTAGAGCACAACATCATGTTGTTATTTAATTATCTACATCATGTTATTTCAGTTCTCCCTTTAGAGCACAACATCATGTTGTTATTTAATTATCTACATCATGTTATTTCCAGTTCTCCTTTAGAGCACAACATCATGTTGTTATTTAATTATCTACATCATGTTATTTCCAGTTCTCCCTTTAGAGCACAACATCATGTTGTTATTTAATTATCTACATCATGTTATTTCCAGTTCTCCTTTAGAGCACAACATCATGTTGTTATTTAATTATCTACATCATGTTATTTCCAGTTCTCCTTTAGAGCACAACATCATGTTGTTATTTAATTATCTACATCATGTTATTTCCAGTTCTCCTTTAGAGCACAACATCATGTTGTTATTTAATTATCTACATCATGTTATTTCCAGTTCTCCTTTAGAGCACAACATCATGTTGTTATTTAATTATCTACATCATGTTATTTCCAGTTCTCCCTTTAGAGCACAACATCATGTTGTTATTTAATTATCTACATCATGTTATTTCCAGTTCTCCTTTAGAGCACAACATCATGTTGTTATTTAATTATCTACATCATGTTATTTCCAGTTCTCCCTTTAGAGCACAACATCATGTTGTTATTTAATTATCTACATCATGTTATTTCCAGTTCTCCCTTTAGAGCACAACATCATGTTGTTATTTAATTATCTACATCATGTTATTTCCAGTTCTCCCTTTAGAGCACAACATCATGTTGTTATTTAATTATCTACATCATGTTATTTCCAGTTCTCCTTTAGAGCACAACATCATGTTGTTATTTAATTATCTACATCATGTTATTTCCAGTTCTCCTTTAGAGCACAACATCATGTTGTTATTTAATTATCTACATCATGTTATTTCCAGTTCTCCTTTAGAGCACAACATCATGTTGTTATTTAATTATCTACATCATGTTATTTCCAGTTCTCCCTTTAGAGCACAACATCCTGTTGTTATTTAATTATCTACATCATGTTATTTCCAGTTCTCCTTTAGAGCACAACATCATGTTGTTATTTAATTATCTACATCATGTTATTTCCAGTTCTCCCTTTAGAGCTCAACATCATGTTGTTATTTAATTATCTACATCATGTTATTTCCAGTTCTCCTTTAGAGCACAACATCATGTTGTTATTTAATTATCTACATCATGTTATTTCCAGTTCTCCTTTAGAGCACAACATCATGTTGTTATTTAATTATCTACATCATGTTATTTCCAGTTCTCCCTTTAGAGCACAACATCCTGTTGTTATTTAATTATCTACATTATGTTATTTCCAGTTCTCCCTTTAGAGCACAACATCATGTTGTTATTTAATTATCTACATCATGTTATTTCCAGTTCTCCCTTTAGAGCACAACATCATGTTGTTATTTAATTATCTACATCATGTTATTTCCAGTTCTCCTTTAGAGCACAACATCATGTTGTTATTTAATTATCTACATCATGTTATTTCCAGTTCTCCTTTAGAGCACAACATCATGTTGTTATTTAATTATCTACATCATGTTATTTCCAGTTCTCCCTTTAGAGCACAACATCATGTTGTTATTTAATTATCTACATCATGTTATTTCCAGTTCTCCTTTAGAGCACAACATCATGTTGTTATTTAATTATCTACATCATGTTATTTCCAGTTCTCCTTTAGAGCACAACATCATGTTGTTATTTAATTATCTACATCATGTTATTTCCAGTTCTCCTTTAGAGCACAACATCATGTTGTTATTTAATTATCTACATCATGTTATTTCCAGTTCTCCCTTTAGAGCACAACATCCTGTTGTTATTTAATTATCTACATCATGTTATTTCCAGTTCTCCTTTAGAGCACAACATCATGTTGTTATTTAATTATCTACATCATGTTATTTCCAGTTCTCCTTTAGAGCACAACATCATGTTGTTATTTAATTATCTACATCATGTTATTTCCAGTTCTCCCTTTAGAGCTCAACATCATGTTGTTATTTAATTATCTACATCATGTTATTTCCAGTTCTCCTTTAGAGCACAACATCATGTTGTTATTTAATTATCTACATCATGTTATTTCCAGTTCTCCTTTAGAGCACAACATCATGTTGTTATTTAATTATCTACATCATGTTATTTCCAGTTCTCCTTTAGAGCACAACATCATGTTGTTATTTAATTATCTACATCATGTTATTTCCAGTTCTCCTTTAGAGCACAACATCATGTTGTTATTTAATTATCTACATCATGTTATTTCCAGTTCTCCCTTTAGAGCACAACATCATGTTGTTATTTAATTATCTACATCATGTTATTTCCAGTTCTCCTTTAGAGCACAACATCATGTTGTTATTTAATTATCTACATCATGTTATTTCCAGTTCTCCTTTAGAGCACAACATCATGTTGTTATTTAATTATCTACATCATGTTATTTCCAGTTCTCCTTTAGAGCACAACATCATGTTGTTATTTAATTATCTACATCATGTTATTTCCAGTTCTCCTTTAGAGCACAACATCATGTTGTTATTTAATTATCTACATCATGTTATTTCCAGTTCTCCTTTAGAGCACAACATCATGTTGTTATTTAATTATCTACATCATGTTATTTCCAGTTCTCCCTTTAGAGCACAACATCATGTTGTTATTTAATTATCTACATCATGTTATTTCCAGTTCTCCTTTAGAGCACAAACATCATGTTGTTATTTAATTATCTACATCATGTTATTTCCAGTTCTCCCTTTAGAGCACAACATCATGTTGTTATTTAATTATCTACATCATGTTATTTCAGTTCTCCTTTAGAGCACAACATCCTGTTGTTATTTAATTATCTACATCATGTTATTTCCAGTTCTCCTTTAGAGCACAACATCCTGTTGTTATTTAATTATCTACATCATGTTATTTCCAGTTCTCCTTTAGAGCACAACATCATGTTGTTATTTAATTATCTACATCATGTTATTTCCAGTTCTCCCTTTAGAGCACAACATCATGTTGTTATTTAATTATCTACATCATGTTATTTCCAGTTCTCCCTTTAGAGCACAACATCATGTTGTTATTTAATTATCTACATCATGTTATTTCCAGTTCTCCCTTTAGAGCACAACATCATGTTGTTATTTAATTATCTACATCATGTTATTTCCAGTTCTCCCTTTAGAGCACAACATCCTGTTGTTATTTAATTATCTACATCATGTTATTTCCAGTTCTCCCTTTAGAGCACAACATCATGTTGTTATTTAATTATCTACATCATGTTATTTCCAGTTCTCCTTTAGAGCACAACATCATGTTGTTATTTAATTATCTACATCATGTTATTTCCAGTTCTCCCTTTAGAGCACAACATCATGTTGTTATTTAATTATCTACATCATGTTATTTCCAGTTCTCCTTTAGAGCACAACATCATGTTGTTATTTAATTATCTACATCATGTTATTTCCAGTTCTCCCTTTAGAGCTCAACATCCTGTTGTTATTTAATTATCTACATCATGTTATTTCCAGTTCTCCCTTTAGAGCACAACATCATGTTGTTATTTAATTATCTACATCATGTTATTTCCAGTTCTCCCTTTAGAGCACAACATCCTGTTGTTATTTAATTATCTACATCATGTTATTTCCAGTTCTCCCTTTAGAGCTCAACATCATGTTGTTATTTAATTATCTACATCATGTTATTTCCAGTTCTCCTTTAGAGCACAACATCATGTTGTTATTTAATTATCTACATCATGTTATTTCCAGTTCTCCCTTTAGAGCACAACATCCTGTTGTTATTTAATTATCTACATCATGTTATTTCCAGTTCTCCTTTAGAGCACAACATCCTGTTGTTATTTAATTATCTACATCATGTTATTTCCAGTTCTCCTTTAGAGCACACAACATCATGTTGTTATTTAATTATCTACATCATGTTATTTCCAGTTCTCCTTTAGAGCTCAACATCATGTTGTTATTTAATTATCTACATCATGTTATTTCCAGTTCTCCCTTTAGAGCACAACATCATGTTGTTATTTAATTATCTACATCATGTTATTTCCAGTTCTCCTTTAGAGCACAACATCCTGTTGTTATTTAATTATCTACATCATGTTATTTCCAGTTCTCCTTTAGAGCACAACATCATGTTGTTATTTAATTATCTACATCATGTTATTTCCAGTTCTCCCTTTAGAGCACAACATCATGTTGTTATTTAATTATCTACATCATGTTATTTCCAGTTCTCCTTTAGAGCTCAACATCATGTTGTTATTTAATTATCTACATCATGTTATTTCCAGTTCTCCCTTTAGAGCACAACATCATGTTGTTATTTAATTATCTACATCATGTTATTTCCAGTTCTCCTTTAGAGCACAACATCCTGTTGTTATTTAATTATCTACATCATGTTATTTCCAGTTCTCCCTTTAGAGCTCAACATCATGTTGTTATTTAATTATCTACATCATGTTATTTCCAGTTCTCCCTTTAGAGCACAACATCATGTTGTTATTTAATTATCTACATCATGTTATTTCCAGTTCTCCTTTAGAGCACAACATCCTGTTGTTATTTAATTATCTACATCATGTTATTTCCAGTTCTCCTTTAGAGCACAACATCCTGTTGTTATTTAATTATCTACATCATGTTATTTCCAGTTCTCCCTTTAGAGCACAACATCATGTTGTTATTTAATTATCTACATCATGTTATTTCCAGTTCTCCCTTTAGAGCTCAACATCATGTTGTTATTTAATTATCTACATCATGTTATTTCCAGTTCTCCTTTAGAGCACAACATCATGTTGTTATTTAATTATCTACATCATGTTATTTCCAGTTCTCCCTTTAGAGCACAACATCCTGTTGTTATTTAATTATCTACATCATGTTATTTCCAGTTCTCCCTTTAGAGCACAACATCATGTTGTTATTTAATTATCTACATCATGTTATTTCCAGTTCTCCTTTAGAGCAACAACATCATGTTGTTATTTAATTATCTACATCATGTTATTTCCAGTTCTCCCTTTAGAGCACAACATCATGTTGTTATTTAATTATCTACATCATGTTATTTCCAGTTCTCCTTTAGAGCACAACATCATGTTGTTATTTAATTATCTACATCATGTTATTTCCAGTTCTCCTTTAGAGCACAACATCATGTTGTTATTTAATTATCTACATCATGTTATTTCCAGTTCTCCCTTTAGAGCACAACATCCTGTTGTTATTTAATTATCTACATCATGTTATTTCCAGTTCTCCTTTAGAGCACAACATCATGTTGTTATTTAATTATCTACATCATGTTATTTCCAGTTCTCCTTTAGAGCACAACATCATGTTGTTATTTAATTATCTACATCATGTTATTTCCAGTTCTCCCTTTAGAGCACAACATCATGTTGTTATTTAATTATCTACATCATGTTATTTCCAGTTCTCCTTTAGAGCACAACATCATGTTGTTATTTAATTATCTACATCATGTTATTTCCAGTTCTCCCTTTAGAGCACAACATCATGTTGTTATTTAATTATCTACATCATGTTATTTCCAGTTCTCCTTTTTAGAGCACAACATCATGTTGTTATTTAATTATCTACATCATGTTATTTCCAGTTCTCCCTTTAGAGCACAACATCATGTTGTTATTTAATTATCTACATCATGTTATTTCCAGTTCTAGAGCACAACATCTTTAGAGCACAACATCATGTTGTTATTTAATTATCTACATCATGTTATTTCCAGTTCTCCTTTAGAGCACAACATCATGTTGTTATTTAATTATCTACATCATGTTATTTCCAGTTCTCCTTTAGAGCACAACATCCTGTTGTTATTTAATTATCTACATCATGTTATTTCCAGTTCTCCTTTAGAGCACAACATCCTGTTGTTATTTAATTATCTACATCATGTTATTTCCAGTTCTCCTTTAGAGCACAACATCATGTTGTTATTTAATTATCTACATCATGTTATTTCCAGTTCTCCCTTTAGAGCACAACATCATGTTGTTATTTAATTATCTACATCATGTTATTTCCAGTTCTCCTTTAGAGCACAACATCATGTTGTTATTTAATTATCTACATCATGTTATTTCCAGTTCTCCCTTTAGAGCACAACATCATGTTGTTATTTAATTATCTACATCATGTTATTTCCAGTTCTCCCTTTAGAGCACAACATCCTGTTGTTATTTAATTATCTACATCATGTTATTTCCAGTTCTCCCTTTAGAGCACAACATCATGTTGTTATTTAATTATCTACATCATGTTATTTCCAGTTCTCCCTTTAGAGCACAACATCATGTTGTTATTTAATTATCTACATCATGTTATTTCCAGTTCTCCCTTTAGAGCACAACATCATGTTGTTATTTAATTATCTACATCATGTTATTTCCAGTTCTCCCTTTAGAGCTCAACATCATGTTGTTATTTAATTATCTACATCATGTTATTTCCAGTTCTCCCTTTAGAGCTCAACATCCTGTTGTTATTTAATTATCTACATCATGTTATTTCCAGTTCTCCCTTTAGAGCACAACATCATGTTGTTATTTAATTATCTACATCATGTTATTTCCAGTTCTCCTTTAGAGCACAACATCCTGTTGTTATTTAATTATCTACATCATGTTATTTCCAGTTCTCCTTTAGAGCTCAACATCATGTTGTTATTTAATTATCTACATCATGTTATTTCCAGTTCTCCCTTTAGAGCACAACATCATGTTGTTATTTAATTATCTACATCATGTTATTTCCAGTTCTCCCTTTAGAGCACAACATCCTGTTGTTATTTAATTATCTACATCATGTTATTTCCAGTTCTCCTTTAGAGCACAACATCCTGTTGTTATTTAATTATCTACATCATGTTATTTCCAGTTCTCCCTTTAGAGCACAACATCATGTTGTTATTTAATTATCTACATCATGTTATTTCCAGTTCTCCTTTAGAGCTCAACATCATGTTGTTATTTAATTATCTACATCATGTTATTTCCAGTTCTCCCTTTAGAGCACAACATCATGTTGTTATTTAATTATCTACATCATGTTATTTCCAGTTCTCCCTTTAGAGCTCAACATCATGTTGTTATTTAATTATCTACATCATGTTTTTTCCAGTTCTCCCTTTAGAGCACAACATCATGTTGTTATTTAATTATCTACATCATGTTATTTCCAGTTCTCCCTTTAGAGCACAACATCATGTTGTTATTTAATTATCTACATCATGTTATTTCCAGTTCTCCCTTTAGAGCACAACATCATGTTGTTATTTAATTATCTACATCATGTTATTTCCAGTTCTCCTTTAGAGCACAACATCATGTTGTTATTTAATTATCTACATCATGTTATTTCCAGTTCTCCTTTAGAGCACAACATCATGTTGTTATTTAATTATCTACATCATGTTATTTCCAGTTCTCCCTTTAGAGCACAACATCATGTTGTTATTTAATTATCTACATCATGTTATTTCCAGTTCTCCTTTAGAGCACAACATCATGTTGTTATTTAATTATCTACATCATGTTATTTCCAGTTCTCCCTTTAGAGCACAACATCATGTTGTTATTTAATTATCTACATCATGTTATTTCCAGTTCTCCCTTTAGAGCTCAACATCATGTTGTTAAATAATAATCCTAAATTGGGGATGGATATAAACTGGGCAGTTGAAGGCATCTAGGGTGTAATATGTGTTCAATGAATATGAACATTGTATTCAACGTTGTAGGCAACATTATTGGCAGGGACTTGATGCCTACTATGCCAAAGATATTTAGAGTTGTTAAACAGAAGTGTAGATATAACGGTTATATTGTCTAAAAGATGCATTCTATTATATCAGACAATAATTCAGAGCAGGCAAAGTGGTCGTGTCATGTGGAAATTCTATCAAATGTCTAACATTGTACATTGCAACGAGTACAGTCAGGGTGCCGCGAACCCCTGCAGAACCTCCACAGACCCCGGATTGAGAACCCCTGCAGTACCTCCACAGACCCCGGATTGAGAACCCCTGCAGTACCTCCGCAGACCCCGGATTGAGAACCCCTGCAGTACCTCCACAGACCCCGGATTGAGAACCCCTGCAGTACCTCCGCAGACCCCGGATTGAGAACCCCTGCAGTACCTCCACAGACCCCAGTGATTCACAGTAAGTGTTTTCATCATAATTAAGATAGCTACGACCCCAGATTGAGAACCCCTGATTTAGCAGAAGCTCTTATCCAGAACGATTTACAGTTTGTGCATTCATCTTAAGATAGCTATTTATTTTGGAAATAAACTTGATAAATTATTCATAAAATGTTCATCTTACCTCTTAGCTTTAGTGTCATGTCCCTCAGATGTCACATGTCCCCCCTCCTCTCTCTTCCCGGAGAGACTCATTTTAGAGCACTGAAGTCTAAACAGAGATCCAACATGTTGGTTGTGGTTATTAACACAGTGACAACTAAACAGAGATCCAACATGTTGGTTGTGGTTAACACAGTGACAACTAAACAGAGATCCAACATGTTGGTTGTGTTTAACACAGTGACAACTAAACAGAGATCCAACATGTTGGTTGTGGTTAACACAGTGACAACTAAACAGAGATCCAGCATGTTGGTTGTGGTTAACACAGTGACAACTAAACAGAGATCCAGCATGTTGGTTGTGGTTAACACAGTGACAACTAAACAGAGATCCAACATGTTGGTTGTGGTTAACACAGTGACAACTAAACAGAGATCCAACATGTTGGTTGTGGTTAACACAGTGACAACTAAACAGAGATCCAACATGTTGGTTGTGGTTAACACAGTGACAACTAAACAGAGATCCAGCATGTTGGTTGTGGTTAACACAGTGACAACTAAACAGAGATCCAGCATGTTGGTTGTGGTTAACACAGTGACAACTAAACAGAGATCCAACTTGTTGGTTGTGGTTAACACAGTGACAACTAAACAGAGATCCAACATGTTGGTTTTGGTTAACACAGTGACAACTAAACAGAGATCCAACATGTTGGTTGTGGTTAACACAGTGACAACTAAACAGAGATCCAACATGTTGGTTGTGGTTAACACAGTGTCAACTAAACAGAGATCCAACATGTTGGTTGTGGTGAACTCAGTGACAACTAAACAGAGATCCAGCATGTTGGTTGTGGTTAACACAGTGACAACTAAACAGAGATCCAACATGTTAGTTGTGGTTAACACAGTGACAACTAAACAGAGATCCAACATGTTGGTTGTGGTTAACACAGTGACAACTAAACAGAGATCCAACATGTTGGTTGTGGTTAACAGTATTTCTTGAAGGTCATATGTTCTCTTTTATTCATTATCTCTTAGAAATAAAACATTTACTAACAGACACATCCAAACAGTCAGGTGATTTAATGCATCACATGAATATGTAGTCGTGATTTATATTTTTCACCTTTTGTCCATAATAATAATAATAATAACAATATAATATATAATAATATTAATAATAATGTCTCACTTTCTCTTTTAATAATTTCTCTCATTCTAGTGTGTTGTTTTGTTCAACAGGTATGATATTATGATGCTGTTACTGAATTCAGTTCATAATAACAATGTTAAGAAAAGTCTGTTCAGTGGTTTCAAACCAAATTACACAGGAAGCAGGAGCTCATTGGAATTTAGAAAACAACAAATGTTCTGATATTCTGAAAGATGATTTACAATTTATTTATTTATTTATTCATACATAAAATATACAACTTGTAAAATAACCTCAATATACGAATATATGAACAACATGTTATTGAATGTGACTTGACTACACCCAGTTAGCTATATGAACAACATGTTATTGAATGTGACTTGACTACACCCAGTTAGCTATATGAACAACATGTTATTGAATGTGACTTGACTACACCCAGTTAGCTATATGAACAACATGTTATTGAATGTGACTTGACTACACCCAGTTAGCTATATGAACAACATGTTATTGAATGTGACTTGAACACCCAGTTAGCTATATGAACAACATGTTATAATGTGACTTGACTACACCCAGTTAGCTATATGAACAACATGTTATTGAATGTGACTTGACTACACCCAGTTAGCTATATGAACAACATGTTATTGAATGTGACTTGACTACACCCAGTTAGCTATATGAACAACATGTTATTGAATGTGACTTGACTACACCCAGTTAGCTATATGAACAACATGTTATTGAATGTGACTTGACTACACCCAGTTAGCTATATGAACAACATGTTATTGAATGTGACTTGACTACACCCAGTTAGCTATATGAACAACATGTTATTGAATGTGACTTGACTACACCCAGTTAGCTATATGAACAACATGTTATTGAATGTGACTTGACTACACCCAGTTAGCTATATGAACAACATGTTATTGAATGTGACTTGACTACACCCAGTTAGCTATACAGAACAACATGTTATTGAATGTGACTTGACTACACCCAGTTAGCTATATGAACAACATGTTATTGAATGTGACTTGACTAAACCCAGTTAGCTATATGAACAACATGTTATTGAATGTGACTTGACTACACCCAGTTAGCTATATGAACAACATGTTATTGAATGTGACTTGACTACACCCAGTTAGCTATATGAACAACATGTTATTGAATGTGACTTGACTACACCCAGTTAGCTATATGAACAACATGTTATTGAATGTGACTTGACTACACCCAGTTAGCTGTATGAACAACATGTTATTGAATGTGACTTGACTACACCCAGTTAGCTATATGAACAACATGTTATTGAATGTGACTTGACTACACCCAGTTAGCTATATGAACAACATGTTATTGAATGTGACTTGACTACACCCAGTTAGCTATATGAACAACATGTTATAATGTGACTTGACTACACCCAGTTAGCTATATGAACAACATGTTATTGAATGTGACTTGACTATAACCCATTCTTAGCTATATGAACAACATGTTATTGAATGTGACTTGACTACACCCAGTTAGCTCTATGAACAACATGTTATTGAATGTGACTTTCACACCCAGTTAGCATATGAACAACATGTTATAATTTGAAAACAACAAATGTACACCCAGTTAGCTATGATGAACAACATGTTATTGAATGTGACTTAAAATACACCCAGTTAGCTATATGAACAACATGTTATTGAATGTGACTTGACTACACCCAGTTAGCTATATGAACAACATGTTATTGAATGTGACTTGCCTACACCCAGTTAGCTATGTGAACAACATGTTATTGAATGTGACTTGACTACACCCAGTTAGCTATATGAACAACATGTTATTGAATGTGACTTGACTAAACCCAGTTAGCTATATGAACAACATGTTATTGAATGTGACTTGACTACACCCAGTTAGCTATATGAACAACATGTTATTGAATGTGACTTGACTACACCCAGTTAGCTATATGAACAACATGTTATTGAATATGACTTGACTACACCCAGTTAGCGCCATTTTGTATGATTTAACTGTCACGTAGCTGTCCCAGGTGAAATGGACTGTTACATCTGAGTGTTTTACTGTCATTCACTATGGGTAAAATAACACCAGACATTTAATGTCTCTACACACTTTACAATAATCCCTGGGAAGAGTCTTACCTTGTAGCCTGAATTCACAACCAGAACATGTCAAGTCATTGAGATATTTTCCGTTGTGCTGAGAGATCACCTTCCTGATGACAAGTGTCTCTGTATCTATATTCTAGGTTCAGTTGATCTTTGGATGTAATAATATCTGGTCAAAGTCTAGTGACACAACACCATAGTATATCATAAACATAACAGCAGTTGGCCAGTAAAGGCCATGGAATACTATAAAACAGGGTTCGTCAACTAGGTTTGGCTTCGGGACAATTGTTTTCTGAGTTAAAGTCAGTGGGTCAGAACATAATTAGCATATAATATTAGCACAATGAATAGGTCTACACTACAAATGAACATAATTATCATATAATATTAGCACAATGAATAGGTCTACACTACAAATGAACATAATTATCATATAATATTAGCACAATGAATAGGTCTACACTACAAATGAACATAATTATCATATAATATTAGCACAATGAAGAGGTCTACACTACAAATGAACATAATTATCATATAATATTAGCACAATGAAGAGGTCTACACTACAAATGAACATATAATATTAGCACAATGAAGAGGTCTACACTACAAATGAACATAATTATCATATAATATTAGCACAATGAAGAGGTCTACACTACAAATGGACATAATTATCATATAATATTAGCACAATGAATAGGTCTACACTACAAATGAACATAATTATCATATAATATTAGCACAATGAATAGGTCTACACTACAAATGAACATAATTATCATATAATATTAGCACAATGAAGAGGTCTACACTACAAATGAACATAATTATCATATAATATTAGCACAGTGAATAGGTCTACACTACAAATGAACATAATTATCATATAATATTAGCACAATGAAGAGGTCTACACTACAAATGAACATAATTATCATGTAATATTAGCACAGTGAATAGGTCTACACTACAAATGAACATAATTATCATATAATATTAGCACAATGAAGAGGTCTACACTACAAATGAACATAATTATCATATAATATTAGCACAATGAATAGGTCTACACTACAAATGAACATAATTATCATATAATATTAGCACAATGAATAGGTCTACACTACAAATGAACATAATTATCATATAATATTAGCACAATGAAGAGGTCTACAGGTACAAATGAACATAATTATCATATAATATTAGCACAGTGAATAGGTCTACACTACAAATGAACATAATTATCATATAATATTAGCACAATGAAGAGGTCTACACTACAAATGAACATAATTATCATATAATATTAGCACAGTGAATAGGTCTACACTACAAATGAACATAATTATCATATAATATTAGCACAATGAAGAGGTCTACACTACAAATGAACATAATTATCATATAATATTAGCACAATGAATAGGTCTACACTACAAATGAACATAATTATCATATAATATTAGCACAATGAAGAGGTCTACACTACAAATGAACATAATTATCATATAATATTAGCACTAACACTAATGAAATGGCTACACTAATGAACAGGCTGAATTAATGAATAGGCTGAATTAATGAAATGGCTACACTAATGAACAGGCTGAATTAATGAATAGGCTGAATTAATGAACAGGCAGAATTAATGAACAGGCTGAATTAATGAATAGGCTGAATTAATGAATAGGCTGAATTAATGAATAGGCTGAATTAATGAACTGGCTACACTAATGAACTGGCTACACTAATGAATAGGCTGAATTAATGAACAGGCAGAATTAATGAACTGGCTACACTAATGAATAGGCTGAATTAATGAACAGGCTGAATTAATGAAATGGCTACACTAATGAAATGGCTGAATTAATGAATAGGCTGAATTAATGAACTGGCTACACTAATGAATAGGCTGAATTAATGAAATGGCTACACTAATGAATAGGCTGAATTAATGAAATGGCTACACTAATGAAATGGCTACACTAATGAACTGGCTACACTAATGAATAGGCTGAATTAATGAACAGGCTGAATTAATGAACTGGCTACACTAATGAACAGGCTGAATTAATGAAATGGCTACACTAATGAACTGGCTACACTAATGAACAGGCTGAATTAATGAACTGGCTACACTAATGAACAGGCTGAATTAATGAAATGGCTACACTAATGAATAGGCTGAATTAATGAACTGGCTACATGCACATTTAACAACATGTTTAACACATTTGATTAGTACATAATACATTCAGTGACAATAAAATAATTTAGATCTGATTAAGTTCATAAAATCACCATCTCGGTATTATGAATCTTAGCATGATACTTCAAACCATCCTTCCCGCCCCAGACAGAGGCCTTCCTGCCCCAGACAGAGGCCTTCCTGCCCCAGACAGAGGCCTATCGCCCCCAGACAGAGGCCTTCCCATCCCCAGACAGAGGCCTTACCGCCCCAGACAGAGGCCTTCCCGCCCCCAGACAGAGGCCTCATCTACCGCCCCCAGACAGAGGCCTTCCCGCCCCAGACAGAGGCCTTCCCGCCCCAGACAGAGGCCTTTCCCGCCCCAGACAGAGGCCTTCCTGCCCCAGACAGAGGCCTTCCTGCCCCAGACAGAGGCCTTACCGCCCCCAGACTGCCCCAGACAGAGGCCTTCCTGCCCCAGACAGAGGCCTTACCGCCCCCAGACAGAGGCCTTAACCCGCCCCAGACAGAGGCCTTCCCGCCCCAGACAGAGGCCTGACCGCAAAACAGACAGAGGCCTTCCCGCCCCAGACAGAGGCCTTCCTGCCCCAGACAGAGGCCTTCCTGCCCCAGACAGAGGCGCAGAGCGCCCCAGACAGAGGCCTTCCAGCCCCAGACAGAGGCCTTCCCGCCCCAGACAGAGGCCTTCCCGCCCCCAGACAGATTGTTCCCGCCCCAGACAGAGGCCTTCCCGCCCCAGACAGAGGCCTTCCCGCCCCAGACAGAGGCCTTAGGCCGCCCCCAGAGGCATTTTCCCGCCCCAGACAGAGGCCTTCCCGCCCCAGAACTGTTGTTCTCCTGGCTTTTGACAGAGGCCTTCCCGCCCCAGCAGAAACATGTAATCATTAACTACAAGCTACAAACACGACAGTAGAATCCTCCTTCGTGGCCTGACCCAACAACAACAGGTCACAAGTGCTTCCTTAAAGCATCCTGGGTTCTAACCAAACACAACATGCCCTTCACAGACGCAGAGCTATTTAAAAAGTGCATGGTGACAGTTTTGGGGGAATTGGCCCCAGACAAGTCTATAGATAGTATAATTGTTCGTCTGTCAAACAGGTGCCCCTTGTCTGGCGTCAACAGCCGGACACCGTGTCCTCCTAGCTCTGAAGGATGACATGCATAGGATTGTTCTGGAAGGGCTCAGTCAGGCTGAGCATTTTCCCCTGGCTATTGATGAGATAACTGTTGTTTCCCTGGCTATTGATGAGAGAACTGTTGTTTCCCTGGCTATTGATGAGAGAACTGTTGTTTCCCTGGCTATTGATGAGAGAATTGATGGCTATTGATGAGAACTGTTGTTTCCTGGCTATTGATGAGAGAACTGTTGTTTCCTGGCTATTGATGAGAGAACTGTTGTTTCCTGGCTATTGATGAGATAACTGTTGTTCTCCTAGCTATTGATGAGAGAACTGTTGTTTCCCTGGCTATTGATGAGAGAACTGTTGTTCTCCTAGCTATTGATGAGAGAACTGTTGCATTTGTTACATACATTCAAATAATCCCACGTTACAAACTCAAATGTAGCTGTGATTCCAACGAAAGAACGATGGAGCAACAAGAATGGATTAATCAGAACATTCAGAAAGAATCCCAACTGAGACACAGGCCATAGAAATGTAAAGGTCATTTCAGACTAAGGCCATAGAAATGTAAAGGTCATTTCAGACTAAGGCCATAGAAATGTAAAGGTCATTTCAGACTAAGGCCATAGAAATGTAAAGGTCATTTCAGACTATGCCGACATATGCAGCCCATGTAGTGTTTACTGTGAATCTCCACGAAGGGGGAACATTTACTTTAAATGTCAACAACTTGTAGGCCTGTCTGCTGTATATGAATATGTGTAGCCTGGCCTATATGATGAGTAACGTTATATTCAACCAGCCCATGTTTACTGTGAGTCTCCATGAAGGGGAAACATCTCCTTTAAATGTCAACAACTTGTAGGCCTGTCTGCTGTATATGAATATGTGTAGCCTGGCCTATATGATGAGTAACGTTATATTCAACCAGCCCATGTAGTGGTTCAGGCGTTCAGACAATGAAAACTGATGCGTTTTAAGCTCTCACCTAAAGCCTGTTGTCTTGGCATGTGGACATAAACTTTCTGATCAATCAAATAGGTTCTTATTCTTCTCATGACAAGTCTCTAGTAGCACAATCAAGCTGTTTCCCCAGTTTACTGAGGAGTATATTCAACCCCAGCTAAAAGCCTACAGACCTATTTATTAAATAAAGTCCACCACAGTAAGAGTCCTCAACTGTAGTGAGAACATTCTGTCATATGTTTAAGGGCTGTTTCATGATTGTGATTCCAAAATGTTCCAGTGCTTAGGAACTGTAATGGTTTGAATACACCTGCGCTTTCTGTGAAGAACTACAACTCCCTGTTTCACGTTGCATCGTGTCTAGAGGCGGCGACCGGAAATGGCGATGAAATTGTAGTTCTAACCCCTTTGTAGTTTGTTTAGAATAATGATGTATCAACTGTGCTACTGTGACAACACCATGACCTCCAGTCTACCCTCTCCAGCAAAGTAAATGTATCTGAAATGATGAGTCTACAAGGCTTGATCTCTAAATGTGTTTCTCTGTAGGCTACATAGTGAACCCTTAAAGCTACAATCCTTAGTTGACAAACCCATATATGGACAATTACATGTTGAGGGTTTCAGGATCAGAAGTTATTATTTATTTAAAGATGACAATGGTGATCTAGATGTTCAAATGACAATATTTACAAAATAAACTAAAAGGACTTGCCTAGTTAAATAAAGGTCAAATAAAAGATATTTTCAAATCCACAACTAACAGGTCAATGAGGAAGCAAACCTGTCTATTCCATTAGACTCTTGGGGTTTATCAGGCTCAAGTCAGGTTCTCCTCATCATGACATCAATAGTAAATTACATGCAACAATGGCCTGAACCACATCTAACAATTAAACAGAAATGTGCTTCTTTTAACCCCGAAACAGCAATAAAACATACCAATATAAACAAAGGACCGGAATACAAAGACATCAATTAAAACAGAATGGACATAACAACACACCCTCATTATTCCTCCATCAATATCACCATCGTTGTTGTAGTCATCACCCTCAGCTTCATTCATCTATTCCTCCATCAACATCACCATCGTTGTTGTAGTCATCACCCTCAGCTTCATTCATCTATTCCTCCATCAACATCACCATCGTGGTTGTAGTCATCACCCTCAGCCTCATTCATCTATTCCTCCATCAATATCACCATCGTGGTTGTAGTCATCACCCTCAGCCTCATTCATCTATTCCTCCATCAATATCACCATCGTTGTTGTAATCATCACCCTCAGCCTCATTCATCTATTCCTCCATCAATATCACCATCGTTGTTGTAGTCATCACCCTCAGCCTCATTCATCTATTCCTCCATCAATATCACCATCGTTGTTGTAGTCATCACCCTCAGCCTCATTCATCTATTCCTCCATCAATATCACCATCGTTGTTGTAGTCATCACCCTCAGCCTCATTCATCTATTCCTCCATCAACATCACCATCGTTGTTGTAGTCATCACCCTCAGCCTCATTCATCTATTCCTCCATCAATATCACCATCGTTGTTGTAGTCATCATCAGCCTCATTCATCTATTCCTCCTGGATATCACATCATAGTTTCTGTCCTCAATAAACCCCCATCTGAACATTCCCTCAGCCTCTGGAGCTTCATCTATTCCGCAAGGACTCCTTCAAGATCAAAATCCATCTTGCTCTGTAGTAATGTTGTTATTCCTCCATCAATATCAGTGCCTTTTCCTGCCTCATCCTGAGTGGAACATCTTGCTCTGTGTAATTGTTACTCCTCCACGATCAGTTCCTGCTCCTGTGAGTGGAACATCTCAGCCTCATTCATCTATTCCTCCATCATCATCACTGCATCCTGTGAGTAGAACATCACCCTCAGCCTCATTTCTATTCCTCCATCAATATCACCATCCTTGAGTGGAACATCACAGTGAAGACATCATCCTCAAAAGAGCTTCTCTTCACAAAGAGCATTTGCTTGAGGTGAACCTTCCCATCATCCTCTGCTCCTCCTGCTGTCCAGGACCAAGCAGTGCTGTCCACCTGCACTTCATCCTCGTACACCAGGGCCTGTAGGAGCTGTGAGGACAAACCGTCTCCTCAGGTTGTAGTCCTTCACATGTTTTTATGCTACTACGACCGTGGCCTTTTGGACAGGCAGTTGGCAATATAATAATCATTGATAACAGATAATCATTACCTTGACCATCTATTGATAACAGATCATCAATACCTTGACCATCTATTGATAACAGATAATCAATACCTTGACCATCTATTGATCAGATAATCAATTGACCATCTATTGATAACAGATAATCAATACCTTGACCATCTATTGATAACAGATAATCAATACCTTGACCATCTATTGATAACAGATAATCAATACCTTGACCATCTATTGATAACAGATAATCAATACCTTGACCATCTATTGATAACAGATAATCAATATGACCATCTATTGATAACAGATAATCAATACCTTGACCATCTATTGATAACAGATAATCAATACCTTGACCATCCATTGATAACAGATAATCAATACCTTGACCAATTGATAACAGATAATCAATACCTTGACCATCTATTGATAATAGATACCTTGAATCTATTGATAACAGATAATCAATACCTTGACCATCTATTGATAACAGATAATCAATACCTTGACCATTTATTGATAACAGATAATCAATATTGATAACAGATAATCAATACCTTGACCATCTATTGATAATAGATAATCAATACCTTGCCCATCTATTGATAACAGATAATCAATACCTTGACCATCTATTGATAACAGATAATCAATACCTTGACCATCTATTGATAACAGATAATCAATACCTTGACCATCTATTGATAACAGATAATCAATACCTTGACCATCTATTGATAACAGATAATCAATACCTTGTCCATCTATTGATAACAGATTAAACAGACAGAAAATATGTTCAAGGAAATCTAATCTAAACAAAAAAAGAAATGTCATTCAGAAATGACAGAAGCTGCTATGCAATTACTCTGTTACCATCCAACAACAGATCATTAGCAACAGAAACCAAGTTCAGAAACATATACAAATACACATTATTATTGTGTTTGTCCTCCCAGAATGATCATAGAACTGGTATGAGTTGACTTGTTCCTATTGTTGAATATATATAGTGGGGAGAACAAGTATTTGATACACTGCCGATTTTGCAGGTTTTCCTACTTACAAAGCATGTAGAGGTCTGTAATTTTTTATCATAGGTACACTTCAACTGTGAGAGACGGAATCTAAAACAAAAATCCAGAAAATCACATTGTATGATTTTTAACTAATTAATTAGCATTTTATTGCATGACATAAGTATTTGATCACCTACCAACCAGTAAGAATTCCGGCTCTCACAGACCTGTTAGTTTTTCTTTAAGAAGCCCTCCTGTTCTCCACTCTTTACCTGTATTAACTGCACCTGTTTGAACTCGTTACCTGTATAAAAGACACCTGTCCACACACTCAATCAAAAAGACTCCAACCTATCCACAATGGCCAAGACCAGAGAGGGTGTAAGGACATCGGGGGTAAAATTGTAGACCTGCGCAAGGCTGGGATGGGTTACAGGACAATAGGCAAGCAGCTTGGTGAGAAGGCAACAACTGTTGGCAAAATTATTAGAAAATGGAAGAAGTTCAAGATGACGGTCAATCACCCTCAGTCTGGGGATCCATGCAAGATCTCACCTAGTGGGGCATCAATGATCATGAGGAAGGTGAGGGATCAGCCCAGAACTACACGGCAGGACCTGGTCAATGACCTGAAGAGAGCTGGGAACACAGTCTCAAAGAAAACCATTAGTAACACACTACGCCGTCATGGATTAACATCCTGCAGCCCACGCAAGGTCCCCTTGCTCATAACCATCTGGATGGTCCAGAGGAGAAATGGGAGGTCATGTGGTCTGATGAGACAAAAATTGAGCTTTTTGGTCTAAACTTCACTCGCCGTGTTTGGAGGAAGAATAAGGATGAGTACAACCCCAAGAATACCATCCCAACTGTGAAGCATGGAGGTGGAAACATAATTATTTGGGGATGCTTTTCTGCAAAGGGGACAGGACGACTGCACCGTATTGAGGATAGGATGGATGGGGCCATGTATCGCGAGATCTTGGCCAACAACCTCCTTCCCTCAGTAAGAGCATTGAAGATGGGTCGTGGCTGGGTCTTCCAACATGACAACGACCTGAAACACACAGCTGTCACGCTCTGTCCATCGTTCGTATGTGTTTTCCTTCTTTTAGTGTTGGTCAGGACGTGAGCTGGGCGGGCATTCTATGTTGTGTGTCTGGTTTGTCTATTTCTATGTTTGGCCTGATATGGTTCTCAATCAGAGGCAGGTGTTAGTCATTGTCTCTGATTGGGAACCATATTTAGGTAGCCTGTTTTGTGTTGGGTTTTGTGGGTGATTGTTCCTGTCTCTGTGTTTGCACCAGATAGGACTGTTTAGCTTTTCACTTTTCTTGTTTTGTTTAGTCTGTTCATGTATAGTCGTCTTTATTAAAAACATGAATAACCACAACGCTGCATTTTGGTCCGCCTCTCTTTCACCAGAAGAAAACCGTTACAGAATCACCCACCAACCAAAGACCAAGCGGCGTGGTAAACAGAGGCAGCAGCAGCAGCAGGAGAAGCAACAGAGGCAGCAGCAGCAGCAGTGGGAGAGGCTGCACTATTTGGAAGAATGGACTTGGGAGGAGATCCTTGACGGGAAAGGACTCTGGGCAGAGCCAGGGGGATATTGCCGCCCCAAAGCCGAGCTGGAGGCAGTGAAAGCAGAGAGGCGGCATTATGAGGAGCTAGCACGGCAGAGCGGCTGGAAGCCCGAGAGGCACCCCCAAAAATGTATTGGGGGGGGGCACAGGGAGAGTGTGGCAGAGTCGGGAGCCAGACCTGAGCCAACTCCCCCTGTTAACCGTAAGGAGCCATGGATGTTGTCGGAGCTATCGGCGAAGCTGAGGGCTGAGTCTGAGAGGGTCGAGGAGTTATTGGACAGAATGGAGGAGAGTGAACGGATGGGAGATGAGGAGACACTCGAGGAGGTGTTAATAGAATTGGGGGAGTGTGAAGAGAGAGAGCAGTTGATTTGGCGTAGTATGCAAGGCATTCGCCCTGAGGTGTGTGTCCCCAGCCCTGTACCACCAGTGCCGGCACCCCGCACCAGGCTGTCTCTCCGTCCCATCAACACAGGTGCTCCCGCCTGTCCGGCGCTACAAGAGTTTCCGCCCCTCAGTCCAGAGGCGCCAGAGCCCCTCAGTCCAGAGGCGCCAGAGCCCCTCAGTCCAGAGGCGCCAGAGCCCCTCAGTCCAGAGGCGCCAGAGCTTCTCTGTCCAGCGCGGCCGGGGCCTTCCTCCTCTCCAGCGCAGCCGGAGTCTCCCGCCTGTCCGGGCGCTGCCAGAGCTCCCGCCCCTCATTCCAGAGGCGCCAGAGCCCCTCATTCCAGAGGCGCCAGAGCTCCTCGGTCCAGCACCGCCAGAGCTCCTCGTTCCAGCACCGCCAGTGCCGCCAGTCTGCCCAGCGCCGCCAGTGCCGTCAGTCAGCCCAGATCCGCCAGTCAGCCAGGATCCGCCATTCAGCCAGGATCTCCCAGAACTGCCATTCAGCCAGGATCCGCCATTCAGCCAGGATCTACCGGAACCGCCAGTCAGCCAGGATCTGCCGGAACCGCCAGTCAGCCAGGATCTGCCAGAGCTGCCAGTCAGCCAGGATCTGCCGGAACCGCCAGTCAGCCAGGATCTGCCATTCCGCCAGGATCCGCCATTCCGCCAGGATCCGCCATTCAGCCAGGATCTGCCAGAACTGCCAGTCAGCCAGGATCCGCCAGTCAGCCAGGATCCGCCAGTCAGCCAGGATCTGCCAGAGCTGCCAGTCAGCCAGGATCTGCCGGAACCGCCAGTCAGCCAGGATCTGCCGGAACCGCCAGTCAGCCAGGATCTGCCGGAACCGCCAGTCAGCCAGGATCTGCCGGAACCGCCAGTCAGCCAGGATCTGCCGGAACCGCCAGCCAGCCAGGATCTGCCGGAACCGCCAGCCAGCCAGGATCTGCTCGATTCATCAACCTGCCTGAGCTTCCTCTCAGTCCTGAGCTTCCATTCAGTCCTGAGCTTCCTCTCAGTCCCGAGCTGCCCCTCAGTCCGGAGCTGCCCCTCAGTCCAGTGTGGCCCGTTGTTAGGGTTCCTAGGCCAAGGTTAGCGGTGAGGGTCGCCACTCAAGGGACGCTAAGGAGGGGGACTAAGACAATTATGGAGTGTGGCACCAGATAGAACTGTTTTGGTTTTTTCACGTTTCTTGTTTTGTAGTTTGTTGTACTTTCATCTTTATTAAAGATGCACAAAACTAACCACGCTACATTTTGGTCCGCCTCTCTTTCCCCAGAAGAAAACCATTACAGAATCAAACTACATGCTCATTGCTTCTTCACAATATAATGATTGATTATAAGTGTTTTATTCTTTACAGACCAGATCTCGAATTGGGTTTTGTAAGTGTTTTATGTTTCAAATAGGATCTGGAGATGTTTGGTCCAGGTGATTTGTAAGCTTTATTTTTGATAATGTTTTTGTCAACTGTTGGTATTGGCTACCACCCTATATGTCCTTTTAGTGTAGTTTTTGGTGCTAAATTAGTACCAGAGGAGGGATTTGTGGGAGCAAGATGTACATATAGGGAGAAACTTAATACTGTACCACAAGAGAAAGATACACTTTAGAGGGCATTTGCCATTCTGGTAAAATGCATTGTGTATTGTATAGGACAGGAAGCCAAAGTAAGGCCATGAGAGCATAGGACAGCTGGACATACCAAGGTCAGAGGGACATACAAAGGAGGGGTCAGCCAAATGACCAATGGATGGACTATAGACATAGGGCATATATTTTTAGGACATGAAGAGAAGAGACACATAGTCTACTAGTCCTAATAAGGACAGACATACCAAAGACCACACCAAGCTGAACATAAGGGGCCCATAGCATAAGATGGGCATGTATTATTTTGGGACATGAAGAGGTCCTGTCACCATTATAACTTGACTGAAAGCAGATATGGGCGTTATTGGGCGTGAACAAGCAGGAAGCACATATTGAAAGATAATGGTGGCAGATGGACTGAGGGAAGTAACTTCATTTGCATGTGGGATGGACTCATATGCTGTGTGTGTATAAAAACAGAGCCAGTGCTCTGGAAAAGGGTGTGTTCCGCGGACCATCTAGGCTTCTGATATGTTTGTATTAAAAGCCTATATTGAATTCACAAGTTCTTGTAAGTGTTATATTTTGTAACGATCCTCCACGACAACACACACTGGACACACACACACTGTACACACACAACACATACTGGAGACACACACACACTGGACACACGCACACACACAACACATACTGGAAACACACACATATTGGACACACAGACAAACACATACACACACACTGGACACACACACACTGTACACACACAACACATACTGGAGACACACACACACTGGACACACGCACACACACAACACATACTGGAAACACAGACATATTGGACACACAGACAAACACACACACACACACTGGACACACACACGCTGTACACACACACACACACCAGCACACGCACAACACATACTGGACACACACACATATTGGGCACACACACACGCACTGTACACACACACACACACGTACACGCACAACACATACTGGACACACACACACACACTGTACACACGCACACACACAACACATACTGGAAACACACACATATTGGACACACAGACAAACACATACACACACACTGGACACACACACACGCTGGACATTCAGTCACACACTAGACACACACACACACACACACTGGACAGACACTACACAAACACACTACACACACACACACTGGACCCTCACACACACACTGGAAACACACACACACTGGACACACACACTGGAAACACACACACACTGGAAACACACACACACTGGACACACACACTGGAAACACACACACACTGGAAACACACATACACACACACACATGCTGACACACACACTGGACTCACACGGACACACACTGTACTCATACACACTGGACTCACACACACTGGAAATTCATACTTCAACACATCCTCATCATACATCATCCTCATCATACATCAACACATCATCCTCATCATAACTCAACACATCATCCTCATCATAACTCAACACATCATCCTCAACACATCAACTCAACACATCATCCTCATCATAACTCAACACATCATCCTCATCAACACATCATCCTCATCATAACTCAACACATCATCCTCATCAACACATCATCCTCATCATAACTCAACACATCATCCTCATCAACACATCATCCTCATCAACACATCATCCTCATCATAACTCAACACATCATCCTCATCAACACATCATCCTCATCACATCACATCATAACTCAACACATCATCCTCATCATAACTCAACACATCATCCTCATCAACATCATCAACACATCATCCTCATCAACACATCATCTTCATCATAACTCAACACATCATCCTCATCAACACATCATCCTCATCATCAACACATCATCCTCATCATACTCAACACATCATCCTCATCAACACATCATCCTCATCATAACTCATCAACACATCATCCTCATCATATCACTCATCAACACATCATCCTCATAAACACATCATCCTCATCAACACATCATCATCACATCATCCTCATCAACACATCATCCTCATCATAACTCAACACATCATCCTCATCATAACTCAACACATCATCCTCATCATAACTCAACACATCATCCTCATCATCACTCAACACATCATCCTCATCAACACATCATCCTCATCATAACTCAACACATCATCCTCATCATAGCTCAACACATCATCCTCATCATAACTCAACACATCATCCTCATCATAACTCAACACATCATCCTCATAAACACATCATCCTCATCATCCTCATCAACACATCATCCTCATCAACACATCATCCTCATCATACCTCAACACATCATCCTCATCATACCTCAACACATCATCCTCATCAACACATCATCCTCATCATAGCTCAACACATCATCCTCATCATAACTCAACACATCATCCTCATAAACACATCATCCTCATCATCCTCATCAACACATCATCCTCATCAACACATCATCCTCATCATACCTCAACACATCATCCTCATCAACACATCATCCTCATCAACACATCATCCTCATCAACACATCATCCTCATCAACACATCATCCTCATCATACCTCAACACATCATCCTCATCAACACATCATTCTCATCAACACATCATCCTCATCAACACATCATCCTCATCATAGATCATCATCTTTATCACCAACATCATTGACATCATCATCATTGAATGTATAAACCTGTTCAGATGCAGTAATCAGTATATGATCATCGTCCTCTGACTTATCCTCTTCCTCCTCTTCCTCTTGTTGTATTGGGTCTGCCATGCTTGGAGGAGTCAACAATATATACAAAAATAATTGTGTATATAAAAATATATAAATAAATACATTGTAATAATATATAACAATTCCAATTTTTAAAATATATTAATAATACAAATGAAAATGCTTATTTTAAACAGTTCATGTATAATATATTAACATATCAATATATCCTAACTCACTGTTTCTTTTTCTCACTGTTTGGACTTTAGGGAAATGGGTGTCTGTTGCTTGTTGACAAAATTGTTTTCCTGCAGAGTCATGGACTTTAGGGAAATGGGTGTCTGTTGCTTGTTGACTAAAACTGTTTTCCTGCAGAGTCATGGACTTTAGGGAAATGGGTGTCTGTTGCTTGTTGACTAAAACTGTTTTCCTGCAGAGTCATGGACTTTAGGGAAATGGGTGTCTGTTGCTTGTTGACTAAAACTGTTTTCCTGCAGAGTCATGGACTTTAGGGAAATGGGTGTCTGTTGCTTGTTGACTAAAACTGTTTTCCTGCAGAGTCATGGACTTTAGGGAAATGGGTGTCTGTTGCTTGTTGACTAAAACTGTTTTCCTGCAGAGTCATGGACTTTAGGGAAATGGGTGTCTGTTGCTTGTTGACTATAACTATTTTCCTGCAGAGTCATGGACTTTAGGGAAATGGGTGTCTGTTGCTTGTTGACTATAACTGTTTCCTGCAGAGTCATGGACTTTAGGGAAATGGGTGTCTGTTACTTGTTGACTAAAACTGTTTTCCTGCAGAGTCATGGACTTTAGGGAAATGGGTGTCTGTTGCTTGTTGACTAAAACTGTTTTCCTGCAGAGTCATGGACTTTAGGGAAATGGGTGTCTGTTGCTTGTTGACTAAAACTGTTTTCCTGCAGAGTCATGGACTTTAGGGAAATGGGTGTCTGTTGCTTGTTGACTAAAACTGTTTTCCTGCAGAGTCATGGACTTTAGGGAAATGGGTGTCTGTTGCTTGTTGACTATAACTATTTTCCTGCAGAGTCATGGACTTTAGGGAAATGGGTGTCTGTTGCTTGTTGACTATAACTGTTTCCTGCAGAGTCATGGACTTTAGGGAAATGGGTGTCTGTTGCTTGTTGACTATAACTATTTTCCTGCAGAGTCATGGACTTTAGGGAAATGGGTGTCTGTTGCTTGTTGACTAAAACTGTTTTCCTGCAGAGTCATGGACTTTAGGGAAATGGGTGTCTGTTGCTTGTTGACTAAAACTGTTTTCCTGCAGAGTCATGGACTTTAGGGAAATGGGTGTCTGTTGCTTGTTGACTATAACTGTTTTCCTGCAGAGTCATGGACTTTAGGGAAATGGGTGTCTGTTGCTTGTTGACTAAAACTGTTTTCCTGCAGAGTCATGGACTTTAGGGAAATGGGTGTCTGTTGCTTGTTGACTAAACTGTTTTCCTGCAGAGTCATGGACTTTAGGGAAATGGGTGTCTGTTGCTTGTTGACTAAAACTGTTTTCCTGCAGAGTCATGGACTTTAGGGAAATGGGTGTCTGTTGCTTGTTGACTAAACTGTTTTCCTGCAGAGTCATGGACTTTAGGGAAATGGGTGTCTGTTGCTTGTTGACTAAAACTGTTTTCCTGCAGAGTCATGGACTTTAGGGAAATGGGTGTCTGTTGCTTGTTGACTATAACTATTTTCCTGCAGAGTCATGGACTTTAGGAAATGGGTGTCTGTTGCTTGTTGACTATAACTGTTTTCCTGCAGAGTCATGGACTTTAGGGAAATGGGTGTCTGTTGCTTGTTGACTAAAACTGTTTTCCTGCAGAGTCATGGACTTTAGGGAAATGGGTGTCTGTTGCTTGTTGACTAAAACTGTTTTCCTGCAGAGTCATGGACTTTAGGGAAATGGGTGTCTGTTGCTTGTTGACTGAAACTGTTTTCCTGCAGAGTCATGGACTTTAGGGAAATGGGTGTCTGTTGCTTGTTGACTAAAACTGTTTTCCTGCAGAGTCATGGACTTTAGGGAAATGGGTGTCTGTTGCTTGTTGACTAAAACTATTTTCCTGCAGAGTCATGGACTTTAGGGAAATGGGTGTCTGTTGCTTGTTGACTAAAACTGTTTTCCTGCAGAGTCATGGACTTTAGGGAAATGGGTGTCTGTTGCTTGTTGACTAAAACTGTTTTCCTGCAGAGTCATGGACTTTAGGGAAATGGGTGTCTGTTGCTTGTTGACTAAACTGTTTTCCTGCAGAGTCATGGACTTTAGGGAAATGGGTGTCTGTTGCTTGTTGACTAAAACTGTTTTCCTGCAGAGTCATGGACTTTAGGGAAATGGGTGTCTGTTGCTTGTTGACTATAACTGTTTCCTGCAGAGTCATGGACTTTAGGGAAATGGGTGTCTGTTGCTTGTTGACTAAAACTGTTTTCCTGCAGAGTCATGGACTTTAGGGAAATGGGTGTCTGTTGCTTGTTGACTATAACTGTTTCCTGCAGAGTCATGGACTTTAGGGAAATGGGTGTCTGTTGCTTGTTGACTAAAACTGTTTTCCTGCAGAGTCATGGACTTTAGGGAAATGGGTGTCTGTTGCTTGTTGACTATAACTATTTTCCTGCAGAGTCATGGACTTTAGGGAAATGGGTGTCTGTTGCTTGTTGACTATAACTGTTTTCCTGCAGAGTCATGGACTTTAGGGAAATGGGTGTCTGTTGCTTGTTGACTAAAACTGTTTTCCTGCAGAGTCATGGACTTTAGGGAAATGGGTGTCTGTTGCTTGTTGACTAAAACTGTTTTCCTGCAGAGTCATGGACTTTAGGGAAATGGGTGTCTGTTGCTTGTTGACTAAAACTGTTTTCCTGCAGAGTCATGGACTTTAGGGAAATGGGTGTCTGTTGCTTGTTGACTATAACTGTTTTCCTGCAGAGTCATGGACTTTAGGGAAATGGGTGTCTGTTGCTTGTTGACTATAACTGTTTTCCTGCAGAGTCATGGACTTTAGGGAAATGGGTGTCTGTTGCTTGTTGACTAAAACTGTTTTCCTGCAGAGTCATGGACTTTAGGGAAATGGGTGTCTGTTGCTTGTTGACTATAACTGTTTTCCTGCAGAGTCATGGACTTTAGGGAAATGGGTGTCTGTTGCTTGTTGACTAAAACTGTTTTCCTGCAGAGTCATGGACTTTAGGGAAATGGGTGTCTGTTGCTTGTTGACTAAAACTGTTTTCCTGCAGAGTCATGGACTTTAGGGAAATGGGTGTCTGTTGCTTGTTGACTATAACTGTTTTCCTGCAGAGTCATGGACTTTAGGGAAATGGGTGTCTGTTGCTTGTTGACTAAAACTGTTTCCTGCAAAGTCATGGACTTTAGGGAAATGGGTGTCTGTTGCTTGTTGACTAAAACTGTTTTCCTGCAGAGTCATGGAATGCATATTTTCTTCCCCGTTGTCCTCTTCTTGGATAGACTCTTCTTGATCCCTGCAGGCGCTGTCTGAGTCTGAAACAATTTTATTAAAACATTTAAATCATTTAACATAGTCTTTAAAAGTAATAACTATAATAATACAGGCCTTACCGTATCCGTAAAGAGCTCTTCACTCCATTCATGTTGCTTCTTCGTCCTCTATAACAATCACTTCTGTTGGGGTGTTGGTTCTTTATCCTCTATAACAATCATTTCTGTTGGGGTGTTGGTTCTTTATCCTCTATAACAATCATTTCTGTTGGGCTGTTGGTTCTTTATCTATAACAATCACTTCTGTTGGGGTGTTGGTTCTTTATCTTCTATAACAATCACTTCTGTTGGGGGTGTTGGTTCTTTACCCTCTATAACAATCACTTCTGTTGGGGTGTTGGTTCTTTATCCTCTATAACAATCACTTCTGTTGGGGTGTTGGTTCTTTACCCTCTATAACAATCACTTCTGTTGGGGTGTTGGTTCTTTATCCTCTATAACAATCACTTCTGTTGGGGTGTTGGTTCTTTATCCTCTATAACAATCACTTCTGTTGGGGTGTTGGTTCTTTATCCTCTATAACAATCACTTCTGTTGGGGTGTTGGTTCTTTATCCTCTATAACAATCACTTCTGTTGGGGTGTTGGTTCTTTATCCTCTATAACAATCACTTCTGTTGGGGGTGTTGGTTCTTTATCCTCTATAACAATCACTTCTGTTGGGGTGTTGGTTCTTTATCCTCTATAACAATCACTTCTGTTGGGGTGTTGGTTCTTTATCCTCTATAACAATCACTTCTGTTGGGGTGTTGGTTCTTTTCTTAACAATCACTTCTGTTGGGGTGTTGGTTCTTTATCTATAACAATCTCTTCTGTTGGGGTGTTGGTTCTTTATCCTCTATAACAATCACTTCTGTTGGGGTGTTGGTTCTTTATCTATAACAATCTCTTCTGTTGGGGTGTTGGTTCTTTATCTATAACAATCACTTCTGTTGGGGGTGTTGGTTCTTTATCTATAACAATCACTTCTGTTGGGGTGTTGGTTCTTTATCCTCTATAACAATCTCTTCTGTTGGGGTGTTGGTTCTTTATCTATAACAATCACTTCTGTTGGGGTGTTGGTTCTTTATCCTCTATAACAATCTCTTCTGTTGGGGTGTTGGTTCTTTATCTATAACAATCACTTCTGTTGGGGGTGTTGGTTCTTTATCTATAACAATCACTTCTGTTGGGGGTGTTGGTTCTTTATCTATAACAATCTCTTCTGTTGGGGTGTTGGTTCTTTATCCTCTATAACAATCACTTCTGTTGGGGTGTTGGTTCTTTATCTATAACAATCTCTTCTGTTGGGGTGTTGGTTCTTTATCTATAACAATCTCTTCTGTTGGGGTGTTGGTTCTTTATCTATAACAATCTCTTCTGTTGGGGTGTTGGTTCTTTATCTATAACAATCACTTCTGTTGGGGTGTTGGTTCTTTATCCTCTATAACAATCACTTCTGTTGGGGTGTTGGTTCTTTACCCTCTATAACAATCACTTCTGTTGGGGTGTTGGTTCTTTATCCTCTATAACAATCACTTCTGTTGGGCTGTTGGTTCTTTATCCTCTATAACAATCACTTCTGTTGGGGTGTTGGTTCTTTATCCTCTATAACAATCACTTCTGTTGGGGTGTTGGTTCTTTACCCTCTATAACAATCACTTCTGTTGGGGTGTTGGTTCTTTATCTATAACAATCTCTTCTGTTGGGCTGTTGGTTCTTGATCCACATCCATTACTTCAGGTAGCTCCTTTGTAAATGTAGGATAACCTTTATAGATTGACATAATATTACAATATACATTTTTACTTAAAAATGCAGATCATTTACATAGAATTTTAATTTTTATTGTATGTTATGTCATTCAATCTAAAAAAAAAAGTCTGCAGAAACCAAATATTTGAACATTGTTAAATATTTGAAAAAAAAAACTTCTTATAAATTGAAAGAGCGATAACATTACAGATACAGTCCACACACACACACACACTATAAAATGTCAAGTAATTGTTTTCTATAACTGTGAACATCCACTAGGTGGAGCCAGTTGTTCTCTCTTGATTAGAGCCTTTGCATCGTTCTGAGTCACTTTGAGACATAAAACTGACGTTTGTTTGGTTAAAACAGTCGGATAAATGCATATGTGGATTGAGTCCATTCTTGTGTAAGAAAATTAAATAATTATCAATAACACAACATCTTATTCAATATATACTATATCATTTGCTATAATACATTATTAAAAACATTAATTTATAATGTACAACGTAAAAAAAATATATAAATATGCATAGTTAGATAAAAACCTTCATCATATGGGAAATTCAACTCACCTTCACATTTCTGCATGACATTCCTAGGAGTCTCTTTAGATGTGTCCTCAGGTCTTCTGGTCCTCTGTTGGCTGTTTTAGTGGTGGACTGAGACATCTCTAGGAGTCTCTTTAGATGTGTCCTCAGGTCTTCTGGTCCTCTGTTGGCTGTTTTAGTGGTGGACTGAGACATCTCTAGGAGTCTCTTTAGATGTGTCCTCAGGTCTTCTGGTCCTCTGTTGGCTGTTTTAATGGTGGACTGAGACATCTCTAGGAGTCTCTTTAGATGTGTGTCTTCAGGTCTTCTGGTCCTCTGTTTTAGTGGTGGACTGAGACATCCCACTCTTTTATGGGGTCAAATTGATCTGTTTAGGTCAGCATTAAAAGGGGTCCATCTTAAAGAATATCATGACCCCCTTTTTGTATTGACTGAGATACACACTGGACATTCCATCCCCGGATATCCTAGGATGACCCCCCTGAGGACTCCTTTTAAAAGGTTAAAGGTTAGGCAGGTTTAAAACAGTTGTTTCAATGACACACCATACACACACACACACACACACACCCCAACAAACCAATGTTTCTTGAGTAGATAAAGAGAGAGATGAACAGATCGGGAAGACAGACAGAGACAGAGATTTCATTAAAGTGAGTCGGCTTCCACTATTAAAGTAACCAGTGATTCCATGTCTATGTACAGTGCAGTTCTAGGGTTGAGTAACCAGTGATTCTATGTACAGAGGGCAGCAGTCTCTAAGGTGTAGGGTTGAGTAACCAGTGATTCCATGTCTATGTACAGTACAGAGGGCAGCAGCCTCTAAGGTGCAGGGTTGAGTAACCAGGTGGTGGCCGACTAGTGATGGCTTTTTAACAGTCTAATGGCCTTGAGATAGAAGCTGTTTTTCAGTCTCTCTGTCCCAGCTTTGATGCACCTGTACTGACCTCACCTTCTGGATGATAGTGGGGTGAACAGGCAGTAGCTCGGGTGGTGATGATGCACCTGTACTGGCCTCACCTTCTGGATGACAGTGGGGTGAACAGGCAGTGGCTCGGGTGGTGATGATGCACCTGTACTCTCCTTCTGGACGATAGCGAGTTGAACAGGTAGTGGCTTGGGTGGTGATTATCTTATTGGTCTTCCTGTGACATTGGGTGCTGTAGGTGTCCTGGAGGGCAGGCAGTGTGCCCACGGTGATGCAGTAGGCAGACCGCACCACCCTCTGGTTGTGTTTCGGAGGACGCATGGCTCTCGACAGTCGCCTCTACCGAGTCCATATGGGAATTAGGACAAGACTAACTACCAATTGGAGAAAAAGGGGGTAAAAAAATATATTATTAAAAATATAGTATTTGCAAATGAGTTATGACAGCAAAGTGATGTGTCAAAGTTCACATTTGAAGTTTAAACCATTTCCATATGAATTGGTTGCCAACTGCAGATGGAGGCAGGGAGTTCCATAGTCTGGGAGCTGCCCTGGAGAGGGGAAGGTTTGTAAGTCGCTCTGGATAAGAGCGTCTGCTAAATGACTTAAATAAATAAATAAATAAATAAAGGTTGGGGTTGGAGACGATGAGATAACCAGCAGTGGAAGACCTGAGTGACCCAGTGGGTTGGTGGGGGAAGTAGTTCTCCTGATCACCAAGGTCAACAGGGAATCACATCATGTAGTCTAATGGAGGGGATCACATCATGTAGTCTAATGGAGGGGATCACATCATGTAGTCTAATGGAGGGGATCACATCATGTAGTCTAATGGAGGGGATCACATCATGTAGTCTAATGGAGGGGATCACATCATGTAGTCTAATGGAGGGGATCACATCATGTAGTCTAATGGAGGGATCACATCATGTAGTCTAATGGAGGGGATCACATCATGTAGTCCTAATGGAGGGGATCACATCATGTAGTCTAATGGAGGGATCACATCATGTAGTCCTAATGGAGGGGATCACATCATGTAGTCTAATGGAGGGGATCACATCATGTAGTCTAATGGAGGGATCACATCATGTAGTCTAATGGAGGGGATCACATCATGTAGTCTAATGGAGGGGATCACATCATGTAGTCTAATGGAGGGGATCACATCATGTAGTCTAATGGAGGGGATCACATCATGTAGTCTAATGGAGGGGATCACATCATGTAGTCTAATGGAGGGGATCACATCATGTAGTCTAATGGAGGGGATCACATCATGTAGTCTAATGGAGGGGATCACATCATGTAGTCTAATGGAGGATCACATCATGTAGTCTAATGGGGGATCACATCATGTAGTCTAATGGAGGGGATCACATCATGTAGTCTAATGGAGGGGATCACATCATATAGTCTAATGGAGGGGATCACCTCATGTAGTCTAATGGAGGGAATCACATCATGTAGTCTAATGGAGGGAATCACATCATGTAGTCTAATGGAGGGGATCACATCATGTTGTCCCATGGAGGGGATCACATCATGTAGTCTAATGGAGGGGATCACATCATGTATTCTAATGGAGGGAATCACATCATGTATTCTAATGGAGGGGATCACATCATGTAGTCCCATGGAGGGGATCACATCATGTAGTCTAATGGAGGGGATCACATCATGTAGTCTAATGGAGGGGATCACATCATGTAGTCTAATGGAGGGGATCACATCATGTAGTCTAATGGAGGGGATCACATCATGTAGTCTAATGGAGGGGATCACATCATGTAGTCTAATGGAGGGGATCACATCATGTAGTCTAATGGAGGGGATCACATCATGTAGTCTAATGGAGGGGATCACATCATGTAGTCTAATGGAGGGGATCACATCATGTAGTCTAATGGAGGGGATCACATCATGTAGTCCCATGGAGGGGATCACATCATGTAGTCTAATGGAGGGGATCACATCATGTAGTCTAATGGAGGGGATCACATCATGTAGTCTAATGGAGGGGATCACATCATGTAGTCTAATGGAGGGGATCACATCATGTAGTCTAATGGAGGATCACATCATGTAGTCTAATGGAGGATCACATCATGTAGTCTAATGGAGGGGATCACATCATGTAGTCTAATGGAGGGGATCACATCATGTAGTCTAATGGAGGGGATCACATCATGTAGTCTAATGGAGGGGATCACATCATGTAGTCTAATGGAGGGAATCACATCATGTAGTCTAATGGAGGGGATCACATCATGTAGTCTAATGGAGGGGATCACATCATGTTGTCCCATGGAGGGGATCACATCATGTATTCTAATGGAGGGGATCACATCATGTATTCTAATGGAGGGAATCACATCATGTATTCTAATGGAGGGGATCACATCATAGTCCCATGGAGGATCACATCATGTAGTCTAATGGAGGGGATCACATCATGTAGTCTAATGGAGGGGATCACATCATGTAGTCTAATGGAGGGGATCACATCATGTAGTCTAATGGAGGGATCACATCATGTAGTCTAATGGAGGGAATCACATCATGTAGTCTAATGGAGGGGATCACATCATGTAGTCTAATGGAGGGGATCACATCATGTAGTCTAATGGAGGGGATCACATCATGTAGTCTAATGGAGGGGATCACATCATGTAGTCTAATGGAGGGGATCACATCATGTAGTCCCATCGGGGGATCACATCATGTAGTCTAATGGAGGGGATCACACCATGTAGTCTAATGGAGGGGATCACATCATGTAGTCTAATGGAGGGGATCACATCATGTAGTCTAATGGAGGGAATCACATCATGTAGTCTAATGGAGGGAATCACATCATGTAGTCTAATGGAGGGGATCACATCATGTAGTCCCATGGAGGGGATCACATCATGTAGTCCCATGGAGGGAATCACATCATGTAGTCTAATGGAGGGGATCACATCATGTAGTCTAATGGAGGGAATCACATCATGTAGTCTAATGGAGGGGATCACATCATGTAGTCTAATGGAGGGGATCATATCATGTAGTCCCATGGAGGGAATCACATCATGTAGTCTAATGGAGGGGATCACATCATGTTGTCCCATGGAGGGGATCACATCATGTAGTCTAATGGAGGGGATCACATCATGTAGTCTAATGGAGGGGATCACATCATGTTGTCCCATGGAGGGGATCACATCATGTAGTCTAATGGAGGGGATCACATCATGTAGTCTAATGGAGGGGATCACATCATGTAGTCTAATGGAGGGAATCACATCATGTAGTCCCATGGAGGGAATCACATCATGTAGTCTAATGGAGGGGATCACATCATGTAGTCTAATGGAGGGGATCACATCATGTAGTCTAATGGAGGGGATCACATCATGTAGTCTAATGGAGGGGATCACCTCATGTAGTCTAATGGAGGGGATCACATCATGTAGTCTAATGGAGGGGATCACATCATGTAGTCTAATGGAGGGGATCACATCATGTAGTCTAATGGAGGGGATCACATCATGTAGTCTAATGGAGGGAATCACATCATATAGTCTAATGGAGGGGATCACATCATGTAGTCTAATGGAGGGGATCACATCATGTAGTCTAATGGAGGGAATCACATCATGTAGTCTAATGGAGGGGATCACATCATGTAGTCTAATGGAGGGGATCACATCATGTAGTCTAATGGAGGGGATCACATCATGTAGTCTAATGGAGGGGATCACATCATGTAGTCTAATGGAGGGAATCACATCATGTAGTCTAATGGAGGGAATCACATCATGTAGTCTAATGGAGGGGATCACATCATGTAGTCCCATGGAGGGGATCACATCATGTAGTCTAATGGAGGGAATCACATCATGTAGTCTAATGGAGGGGATCCATCATGTAGTCTAATGGAGGGAATCACATCATGTAGTCTAATGGAGGGGATCACATCATGTAGTCTAATGGAGGGGATCATATCATGTAGTCCCATGGAGGGAATCACATCATGTAGTCTAATGGAGGGGATCACATCATGTTGTCCCATGGAGGGGATCACATCATGTAGTCTAATGGAGGGAATCACATCATGTAGTCTAATGGAGGGGATCACATCATGTTGTCCCATGGAGGGGATCACATCATGTAGTCTAATGGAGGGGATCACATCATGTAGTCTAATGGAGGGGATCACATCATGTAGTCTAATGGAGGGGATCACATCATGTTGTCCCATGGAGGGAATCACATCATGTAGTCTAATGGAGGGGATCACATCATGTAGTCTAATGGAGGGAATCACATCATGTAGTCTAATGGAGGGGATCACATCATGTAGTCTAATGGAGGGAATCACATCATGTAGTCTAATGGAGGGAATCACATCATGTAGTCTAATGGAGGGGATCACATCATGTAGTCTAATGGAGGGGATCACATCATGTAGTCTAATGGAGGGGATCACATCATGTTGTCCCATGGAGGGAATCACATCATGTAGTCTAATGGAGGGGATCACATCATGTAGTCTAATGGAGGGAATCACATCATGTAGTCTAATGGAGGGGATCACATCATGTAGTCTAATGGAGGGAATCACATCATGTAGTCTAATGGAGGGGATCACATCATGTAGTCTAATGGAGGGGATCACATCATGTAGTCTAATGGAGGGATCACATCATGTAGTCTAATGGAGGGGATCACATCATGTAGTCTAATGGAGGGATCACATCATGTAGTCTAATGGAGGGGATCACATCATGTAGTCTAATGGAGGGGATCACATCATGTAGTCCCATGGAGGGGATCACATCATGTAGTCCCATGGAGGGGATCACATCATGTAGTCTAATGGAGGGAATCACATCATGTAGTCTAATGGAGGGAATCACATCATGTAGTCCCATGGGGGGGATCACATCATGTAGTCTAATGGGGGGGATCACATCATGTAGTCTAATGGAGGGAATCACATCATGTAGTCTAATGGAGGGAATCACATCATGTAGTCTAATGGAGGGGATCACATCATGTAGTCTAATGGAGGGAATCACATCATGTAGTCTAATGGAGGGAATCACATCATGTAGTCTAATGGAGGGGATCACATCATGTAGTCTAATGGAGGGGATCACATCATGTAGTCTAATGGAGGGGATCACATCATGTAGTCTAATGGAGGGGATCACATCATGTAGTCTAATGGAGGGAATCACATCATGTAGTCTAATGGAGGGAATCACATCATGTAGTCTAATGGAGGGGATCACATCATGTAGTCCCATGGAGGGGATCACATCATGTAGTCCCATGGAGGGAATCACATCATGTAGTCTAATGGAGGGGATCACATCATGTAGTCTAATGGAGGGAATCACATCATGTAGTCTAATGGAGGGGATCACATCATGTAGTCTAATGGAGGGGATCATATCATGTAGTCCCATGGAGGGAATCACATCATGTAGTCTAATGGAGGGGATCACATCATGTTGTCCCATGGAGGGGATCACATCATGTAGTCTAATGGAGGGAATCACATCATGTAGTCTAATGGAGGGGATCACATCATGTTGTCCCATGGAGGGGATCACATCATGTAGTCTAATGGAGGGGATCACATCATGTAGTCTAATGGAGGGGATCACATCATGTAGTCTAATGGAGGGGATCACATCATGTTGTCCCATGGAGGGAATCACATCATGTAGTCTAATGGAGGGGATCACATCATGTAGTCTAATGGAGGGAATCACATCATGTAGTCTAATGGAGGGGATCACATCATGTAGTCTAATGGAGGGAATCACATCATGTAGTCTAATGGAGGGAATCACATCATGTAGTCTAATGGAGGGATCACATCATGTAGTCTAATGGAGGGGATCACATCATGTAGTCTAATGGAGGGGATCACATCATGTTGTCCCATGGAGGGAATCACATCATGTAGTCTAATGGAGGGATCACATCATGTAGTCTAATGGAGGGGAATCACATCATGTAGTCTAATGGAGGGGATCACATCATGTAGTCTAATGGAGGGAATCACATCATGTAGTCTAATGGAGGGGATCACATCATGTAGTCTAATGGAGGGGATCACATCATGTAGTCTAATGGAGGGATCACATCATGTAGTCTAATGGAGGGGATCACATCATGTAGTCTAATGGAGGGATCACATCATGTAGTCTAATGGAGGGATCACATCATGTAGTCTAATGGAGGGGATCACATCATGTAGTCTAATGGGGGATCACATCATGTAGTCCCATGGAGGGGATCACATCATGTAGTCTAATGGAGGAATCACATCATGTAGTCTAATGGAGGGAATCACATCATGTAGTCCCATGGGGGGATCACATCATGTAGTCTAATGGGGGGATCACATCATGTAGTCTAATGGAGGGAATCACATCATGTAGTCTAATGGAGGGAATCACATCATGTAGTCTAATGGAGGGGATCACATCATGTAGTCTAATGGAGGGGATCACATCATGTAGTCTAATGGAGGGAATCACATCATGTAGTCTAATGGAGGGGATCACATCATGTAGTCTAATGGAGGGGATCACATCATGTAGTCTAATGGAGGGGATCACATCATGTAGTCTAATGGAGGGGATCACATCATGTAGTCTAATGGAGGGGATCACATCATGTAGTCTAATGGAGGGATCACATCATGTAGTCTAATGGAGGGAATCACATCATGTAGTCTAATGGAGGGGATCACATCATGTAGTCTAATGGAGGGAATCACATCATGTAGTCTAATGGAGGGAATCACATCATGTAGTCTAATGGAGGGGATCACATCATGTAGTCTAATGGAGGGGATCATATCATGTAGTCTAATGGAGGGGATCACATCATGTAGTCTAATGGAGGGGATCACATCATGTAGTCTAATGGAGGGGATCACATCATGTAGTCTAATGGAGGGAATCACATCATGTAGTCCCATGGAGGGGATCACATCATGTAGTCTAATGGAGGGGATCACATCATGTAGTCTAATGGAGGGGATCACTAGTCCTGAACTCAAAGAAATATAAAATACTTTTTAATCAAATTAATTCAAGTCAAATGACAAAAATGTAACTGCAAAAAATGGTGAATGACCGTCACAGCCTCCACAGGACACCTACACCACCCGATGTTACAGGAAGGCCATAAAGATCATCAAGGACAACAACCACCCGAGCCACTGCCTGTTCACCCCGCTATCATCCAGAAGGTGAGGTCAGTACAGGTGCATCAAAGCTGGGACCGAGAGACTGAAAAACAGCTTCTATCTCAAGGCCATCAGACTGTTAAACAACAACACAGTGACACTGACTCAACTCCAGCCACTTTAATAATGGGAATTGATGGGAAATGATGGGGGTCCTGTCCCCTTACAGCAGGTGGTGGTACTGTTCCCATACACCATGTGGGGGGGTCCTGTTCCCATACAGCAGGTGGGGGTCCTGTCCCCATACAGCAGGTGGGGGTCCTGTTAAAATTAGCCAGCTAGCTAGCAAAACATTCCTTGACGTTCTTCTCCCTAAAGATTTCAGAACAGGGACTACCACTTAGCAGGAGTTTGTTGTGTACATTTAGAGAAACTGTTTTCCAGTAAGTGTTGTTGTATAGCTACCAGTCTGTCCTGGAATGGGTTGTTGATGTGGGTGGTAGTAGCTATTCAGAGACACTAGAATGCAGTGTTGATGTGGGTGGTTGTAGTCATGCGGAAGCTATTGATAATAAGAGGGCGCCAGCATATTGAAGTTCCTCCTTTTCACCTTCAGGTTCTTCCAAGAACCATTTATGATAAGAAAGGTTAAAATATGAAACCATTGATTAGTAAAGGTTAAAATAGGAGGAACCCATTGATTAGTAAAGGTTAAAATATTAACCCATTGATTAGTAAAGGTTAAAATATGACATCATTGATTAGTAAAGGTTAAAATAGGAACCCATTGATTAGGAAAAGTTAAAATAGGAACCCATTGATTAGTAAAGGTTAAAATATGAACCAATTGATTATTAAAGGTTAAAATATGAACCCATTGATTAGTAAAGGTTAAAATATGAACCCATTGATTAGTAAAGGTTAAAATATGAACCCATTGATTAGTAAAGGATAAAATATGAACCCATTGATTAGTAAAGGTTAAAATATGAACCCATTGATTAGTAAAGGTTCAAATAGGAGGAACCCATTGATTAGTAAAGGTTAAAATATGAACCCATTGATTAGTAAAGGTTAAAATATGAACCCATTGATTAGTAAAGGTTAAAATATGAACCCATTGATTAGTAAAGGTTCAAATAGGAGGAACCCATTGATTAGTAAAGGTTAAAATATGAACCCATTGATTAGTGAAGGTTAAAATAGGAACCCATTGATTAGTAAAGGTTAAAATATGACATCATTGATTAGTAAAGGTTAAAATATGAACCCATTGATTAGTAAAGGTTAAAATATGAACCCATTGATTAGTAAAGGTTAAAATAGGAACCCATTGATTAGTAAAGGTTAAAATATGACATCATTGATTTGTAAAGGTTAAAATATGAACCCATTGATTAGTAAAGGTTCAAATAGGAGGAACCCATTGATTAGTAAAGGTTAAAATATTGAAAGGTTAAAATATGACATCATTGATTAGTAAAGGTTAAAATATGAACCCATTGATTAGTAAAGGTTAAAATATGAACCCATTGATTAGTAAAGGTTAAAATATGAACCCATTGATTAGTAAAGGTTACAATATGAACCCATTGATTAGTAAAGGTTAAAATAGGAACTCTTTCTTAATTTTTTTTATTTTAAGCTTTATTTTACTAGGCAAGTCAGTTAAGAACCATTTTATTTTCAATGACGGCCTAGAACAGTGGGTTAAAATAGGGGCAGAACCCATTGATTCAGCTAAAGGTTAAACTTGAAACCATTTATTAGTCCAACGGTTAAAATATGAACCCATTGATTAGTAAAGGTTCCCAGAGGAACTCTAAAGATGAAAAGGTTTGTGTAAGAATCTTTTAATATTTCAACTTACCTAATTAAACCCCTAATTATTATTATTATTATTTTATTGAACCTTTATTTAACTAGCCACGTCAGTTAAGAACAAGTTCTTATTAACAATGAAGGCCTACCCCGGGTCAAACCTGGATGACCCCGGGTCAAACCTGGATGACCCTGGGCCAATTGTGCGCCGCCCTATGGGACTCCCAATCACGGTCGGATGTGATACAGCCTGGATTCTTAGTGTGTTCTTCTGAAATAGGCTAGATTTTCTTAATGCCATGTTTCTTTATACCTGTCTAAAATAAATAATATAGTTATTCTGATGGTGTAGAATATATTACATGGATTTATTAGACTTTTTAAAATGTAGGTGTTCCAAAGGTCTGTATCAGTGGCTTGTAGTCTTTCCGTGGAATCCAGGAAATGCTAAATGAATTGATGTTAATTAAGGGTTAATTACCATGAGACTGTCAGTCTGCATGACAATCACCGGCTGACAAAATGTCATGACCGACACAGCTCTAGGTGACATCAATAAGGGATCACAGCTTTCACCTGGATTCACCTGGTCAGTCTATGTTGAACTGGAAAAAAACAGGTATTTCTAATGTTTTGTACACAGTGTATATCATGTGTATATAATAAACAAACTTGAACTAGAGGAAGGGAAGAGGGGAGGGCAGCCAGGAAGGGAGGGGAAAAGAACAACAGATTTGTGGTTAGATTGTGGAGGGAAGACAGATGATTTGATGGAGACCCAGACACAGACCTAGAGCTGTCATGATGTCATGATGGAGATCCAGACACAGACCTAGAGCTGTCATGATGTAGGAGATCCAGACACAGACCTAGAGCTGTCATGATGTAGGAGACCCAGACACAGACCTAGAGCTGTCATGATGTAGGAGATACAGACACAGACCTAGAACTGTGGAGGTCATGATGTAGGGGACCCAGACACACAGACCTAGAGCTGTCATGATGTAGGAGATCCAGACACAGACCTAGAGCTGTCATGATGTAGGAGATCCAGACACAGACCTAGAGCTGTAGGAGACCCAGACACACCTGAGTTGTCATGATGTAGGAGTCCAGACACAGACCTAGAGCTGTCATGATGTAGACAGACCAGACCTAGAGCTGTCATGATGAGGAGACCCAGACACAGACCTAGAGCTGTCATGATGTAGGAGACACAGACCTAGAGCTGTCATGATGTAGGAGACCCAGACACAGACCTAGAGCTGTCATGATGTAGGAGACCCAGACACAGACCTAGAGCTGTCATGATGTAGGAGACCCAGACACAGACCTAGAGCTGTCATGATGTAGGGACCCAGACACAGAGGAGATGTCCAGACACAGACCTAGAGCTGTCATGATGTAGGAGACCCAGACACAGACCTAGAGCTGTCATGATGTAGGAGACCCAGACACAGACCTAGAGCTGTCATGATGTAGGAGACCCAGACACAGACCTAGAGCTGTCATGATGTAGGAGACCCAGACACAGACCTAGAGCTGTCATGATGTAGACACAGACCTAGAGCTGTCATGATGTAGGAGACCCAGACACAGACCTAGAGCTGTCATGATGTAGGAGATCCAGACACAGACCTAGAGCTGTCATGATGTAGGGGACCCAGACACAGACCTAGAGCTGTCATGATGAGGACCCAGACACAGACCAGCTGTCATGATGTAGGAGACCCAGACACAGACCTAGAGCTGTCATGATGTTGGAGACCCAGACACAGACCTAGAGCTGTCATGATGTAGGAGATCCAGACACAGACCTAGAGCTGTCATGATGTAGGAGACCCAGACACAGACCTAGAGCTGTCATGATGTAGACACAGAGACCCAGACACAGACCTAGAGCTGTCATGATGTAGGAGACCCAGACACAGACTAGAGCTGTCATGATAGGAGCAGACACAGACCTGAGCTGCTGTGATGTATGGAGACCCAGACACAGACCTAGAGCTGTCATGATGTAGGAGACCCAGACACAGACCTAGAGCTGTCATGATGTAGGAGACCCAGACACAGACCTAGGAGAGCTGGAGGTCATGATGTAGGAGACCCAGACACAGACATAGAGCTGTCATGATGTAGGAGACCCAGACACAGACCTAGAGCTGTCATGATGTAGGAGACCCAGACACAGGAGCTGTCATGATTTATTTTCAGCAAAAGAGACCCTAACATAAACCATTACAAACCACTGTCTCACAAACCAGTCTCATACAAACCACTGTCTACAAGCCTCATACAAACCACTGTCTACAAGCCTCATACAAACCACTGTCTACAAGCCTCATACAAACCACTGTCTACAAGCCTCTCATACAAATACAAACCACTGTCTACAAGCCTCATACAAAACCAACTACAAACCACTGTACAAGCCTCCTTACAAACCACTGTCTACAAGCCTCATACAAACCACTGTCTACAAGCCTCATACAAACCACTGTCTCATACAAACCACTGTCTTCAACAAGCCTCATACAAACCACTGTCTACAAGCCTCATACAAATACAAGCCTCCATACAAACCACTGTCTACAAGCCTCATACAAACCACTGTCTACAAGCCTCATACAAACCACTGTCTACAAGCCTCATTCAAAGTCTACAACTGATGATCACACTTTGAAACATCTACATTTAAAAAGTCTGAAGTTGATATTCACCATCACAATAAATCCATCATTTATTTTCATGCAGATCTAAAGAAACATGATATGAAGAAAATGTATTTCAGGTGAACAGAATATGAGTCGACTACTGTATGTTATCTTGCTGTACTTGTTCATTTATGCTATAGACTGTAGGCTTGTTCATTTATCAGACAGATACTGTATGTTAGATACTGTATGTTATCTTGATACTGTATGTTATCTCTATGCTATAGACTGTAGGCTTGTTCATTTAGCAGACTAGATACTGTTATGTTATCTGCTTGTTCATTTGTGACTACTATGCTATGCTATAGACTGTAGGCTTGTTCATTTATCAGACTAGATACTGTTATCTGGTTATCTGGCTTGTTCTGCAGACTAGATATATGTTACTGCTATAGACTGTAGGCTTGTTCATTTAGTAGACTAGATACTGTTATGGTTATCTGGCTGTGCTATAGACTCTAGGCTTGTTCATTTAGCTATATATTTGTAATTTTATTATTTTATCTTTATTTAACCAGACAAGTAAGTTAAGAACAAATTCTTATTTTCAATGACGGCCTAGGAACAATGGGTTAACTGCCTGTTCAGGGTAGAATGACAGATTTGTACCTTGTCAGCTCAGGGGTTTGAACTTGCAACCTTCCGGTTACTAGTCCAACGCTCTAACCACTTGACTAGGCTTTTTATTGTAGGAAGAATATAATTGAATTCAGCTGAATGAAATAAAAATGATATTTTCTCATTCCAGAGTGAGTGTGCATATGAAGTGTCTATGTTGAGCATAAAAGTGATAATTTGAAAACAGTTATTTGGCAACTTTAGTTGTGATTGATACCAACTTGAGTAAAGCCAATTCTAAAGTGTAGTTTCACAGACAGGACATCTAACAGGCATTACAATCCTAAAGTGTAGTTTCACCTAGATACTGGATCTGGCATCTAGACAGTCATTTAGCAGACAGTGGTACTAGACTGTCCTAGCAGGGGTTATCTGGAGAGGAGCTGCTACCCTGGGGAGAGACTGGAGCTGCTACCCCTAGGGGGAGAGGATCTGCATTTAGCAGACCCTGGGGAGAGAGGATCTGCTGTATGTTATCTGGCCCTGGGGGTTCATTTTAGAGGAGCTGTTCATTTAGTAGACTAGATACTGTATGTTATCTGGCTACCCCTGGGGAGAGAGGAGCTAGACTAGGCTTGTTCCCTGTTATCTGGGAGAGAGGAGCTGCTACCCCTGGGGAGAGAGGAGCTGCTACCCCTGGTAGAGAGTTAGAGGAGCTGCTACCCTGGGGAGAGACTAGGAGCTGCTACCCCTGGGGAGAGTTAGGAGCTGCTACCCCTAGGGGAGAGAGACTGTAGCTGCTACCCCTGGGAGAGAGGAGATACTGAATGTTATCTGCACCATGCTACCCTGGACTAGATACTGAGATAGGAGCTGCTACCCCTGGTGTGCTATAGAGAGGGGCTGCTACACCTGGTGAGAGATCTGGCTGTGGAGCTGCTACCCCTGGGGAGAGAGGAGCTGCTACCCCTGGGGAGAGGATCTGCTATCCCCTGGGGAGAGAGGATCTGCTACCCCTGGGGGAGAGGAGCTGCTACCCTGGGGGAGAGGAGCTGCTACCCCTGGGGAGAGAGGAGCTGCTACCCCTGGGAGGAGCTGCTACCCCTGGTAAGAGAGAGGAGCTGCTAGCTGCCCCTGGTAAGAGAGAGGAGCTGCTACCCCTGGGGAGAGAGGAGCTGCTACCCCTGGGGAGAGAGGAGCTGCTACCCCTGGGGAGAGAGGAGCTGCTACCCCTGGGGAGAGAGGAGCTGCTACCCCTGGCACTGGGGAGAGAGAGATGGGGAGGAGCTGCTACCCCTGGTGAGAGAGGGGCTGCTACCCCTGGTGAGAGAGGAGCTGCTACCCCCTGCTGGGGACCACTGGGGGAGAGGAGCTGCTACCCCTGGGGAGAGAGGAGCTAATTAAGAGCTGCTATGGGGAGAGGTGTCACATCCCTCCAATAGAGTTCCAGACAGTTGTAGAATGTATTCCAAGGCACATTGTAAGAGCTGTGGGAGAGAAACCCTGGGGAGAGGGAGGGAGAGAGAACAGGCAGAACCTGATATGTAAATGAGCAGAGCAAATGGGGAAAGTAACATTACCCCGACGACCGACTGATCATTCAGACTCTGTTTCTATTGAGAGATAAAAGGTAAGACTGCTACCCCGATTGTTATGAGGAGTATTAATATAGTTGATGATATTGTTATGTGTATTCATATAGTTGATGATATTGTTATATTCATATAGTTGGGGAGAGAGGATGATATTGTTATGTGTTTCATATAGTTGATGATATTGTTATATTCATATAGTTGATGATATTGTTATGTGTATTCATATAGTTGATGATATTGTCTCAGTGTGTATTCATATAGTTGATGATATTGTTGTCACCAGGTCTATTCATATAGTTGATGATATTGTCTCAACACAATATGCCATGTATTCACTTCAGGTCTATAGTTGATGATATTGTTGTCACCAGGTCTCAACACAATATATTCATATAGTTGATGATATTGTTGTGTGTATTCATATAGTTGATGATATTGTTATATTCATATAGTTGATGATATTGTTATGTAAGAATTTTCATATAGTTGATGATATTGTTAGCTATTCATAGGGAGGTTGAGAACAGGCAGAACCTGTTTTCATATAGTTGATGATATTGTTATATTCATATAGTTGATGATATTAGTTATGTGTATTCATATAGTTGATGATATTGTAGTTGATGTGTTTTCATATAGTTGATGATATTGTTATGTGTATTCATATAGTTGATGATATTGTTATATTCATATAGTTGATGATATTGTTATGTGTTTTCATATAGTTGATGATATTGTTATATTCATATAGTTGATGATATTGTTATATTCATATAGTTGATGATATTGTTATGTGTTTTCATATAGTTGATGATATTGTTATATTCATATAGTTGATGATATTGTTATGTGTATTCATATAGTTGATGATATTGTTATGTGTTTTCATATAGTTTGATGATATTAGTTATGTGTTTTTCATATAGTTGATGATATTGTTATATTCATATAGTTGATGATATTGTTATGTGTATTCATATAGTTGATGATATTGTTATGATATTGTTATGATATTGTGTATTCATATAGTTTGATATTGTTGATATTAGTTGATGATATTGTTTATTCATATAGTTGATGATATTGTTATATTCATATAGTTGATGATATTGTTATATTCATATAGTTGATGATATTGTTATGTGTATTCATATAGTTGATGATATTGTTATGATATTGATGATATTGTATATTCATATAGTTGATGATATTGTTATATTCATATAGTTGATGATATTGATGATATTGTTATATTCATATAGTTGATGATATTGTTATTCATATAGTTGATGATATTGTTATGTGTTTTCATATAGTTGATGATATTGTTATATTCATATAGTTGATGATATTGTTATATTCATATAGTTGATGTCATATAGTTGATGATATTGTTATATTCATATAGTTGATGATATTGTTATGTGTATTCATATAGTTGATGATATTGTTATGTGTATTCATATAGTTGATGATATTGTTATGATATTGTTATATTCATATAGTTGATGATATTGTTATATATAGTTGATGATATTGTTATATTCATATAGTTGATGATATTGTTATATTCATATAGTTGATGATATTGTTGTGTGTATTCATATAGTTGATGATATTGTTATGTGTTTTCATATAGTTGATGATATTGTTATATTCATATATTGATGATATTGTGTGTATTCATATAGTTGATATGATATTGTTATGTGTTTATTCATATAGTTTGATATTGTTATATTATTAGTTGATGATATTGTTTTTCATATAGTTGATGATATTGTTATGTGTATTCATATAGTTGATGATATTGTTATATTCATATAGTTGATGATATTATTTATATTCATATAGTTGATGATATTGTTATATTCATATAGTTGATGATATTGTTATATTCATATAGTTGATGATATTGTTATGTGTATTCATATAGTTGTTGATATTGTTATATATTAGTTATGTTATATTCATATAGTTGATGATATTGTTATATTCATATAGTTGATGATATTGTTATATTCATATAGTTGATGATATTGTTATATTCATATAGTTGATGATATTGTTATGTGTATTCATATAGTAGATGATATTGTTGTGTGTATGAAAGACTTCAGGAGAAATAGTTGGAAGGACCCCGTGGAGAGGCCAGTACCAGGTTCATCAGACCACCCCCACTATGGTAAAGGTTGCTGAGAGAGATACCTGGACACATCTGTCGCACTGCAGTTCCTGATCCAGAAGAAGATGGGGTCTCACCAGGTCTGGTGGTGCAGTGTGGCCCTCCTCTGCGTTAGCACAGGAGTGCTAATGAGAACAGTAGGTTGTCCTACAGAGGGTGGGAAAAGTCCCGAGCCAAAGGGGCCAATGCAGGCCCAGAGTAGTGGCCCAGAAGTAAATGGTAATAACAGGAGAAGTCCTAAGCCAAAAGGACCAATGCAGGCCTGTAGTAGTGGCCCAGAAGTAGATGGTAATTACAGAAGGAGTCCTGAGCCAAAGGGACCCATGCAGGCCTGTAGTAGTGGCCTAGAAGTAGATGGTAATGACAGATGGAGTCCTGAGCCAAAAGGACCAATGCAGGCCTGTAGTAGTGGCCCAGAAGTAGATGGTAATGACAGATGGAGTCCTGAGCCAAAAGGACCAATGCAGGCCTGTAGTAGTGGCCCAGAAGTAGATGGTAATGACAGATGGAGTCCTGAGCCAAAAGGACCAACGCAGGCCCAGAGTAGTGGCCCAGAAGTAGACGGTCATGACAGAAGGAGTCCTGAGGATAAAGAACCAATGCAGGCCCAGAGTAGTGGCCCAGAAGTAGATGGTCATGACAGAAGGAGTCCTGAGCCAAAGGAACCAACGCAGGCCCAGAGTAGGGGCCCAGAAGTAGATGGTAATAACAGAATGAGTCCTGAGCATAAAGGACTAACACAGGCCTCTAATAGTGGCCCAGAAGTAGATGTTAATGACAGAATGAGTCCTGAGCATAAAGGACTAACACAGGCCTCTAATAGTGGCCCAGAAGTAGATGGTAATGACAGAAGGAGTCCTGAGCCAAAGGGACCAAGAAGTAATGGCCCAGAAGTAGATGGTCATCGTAGAAGGACAGCCCTGCTGGAACCTCACAAACATGAGGACAATTTGTTCTTATCTAGAGCAGAAATGGTTGCCAACCTGCCCTCCAAAGAAAAGGACTGTTGGGTGTGTGGGATGGGTCCGGTTAAGGTAGGGGCAGGCTTGCCCCTTATGGGAGTCCCAATAGGAGTGAACTTTACTATAGCATTGGCAGGAAAAATACCTTTTTTATACTATGACCAACAATGTTAAGGTATATAATCAACCCAATGTATCCTATTACTTGAGGCCTGGTAATGTCTCAATGCCGCCCATTTCAGTGTCTGGGGTGATGACTGCCCCTTGGTGTATTAGAGGATATGGAGATCACCATTTGGGTGAATTGAAATGTAATTGTACTATGAATCTTAATGGATCAAATGCTTGCAATTTAACAGTAATACAGGAGAATGGTCAGGCAGATAAGGAACCTTTTAAAATGTGGGTTGACAAACATAGTACAACTCTGAGAGGAGCCCCACATGGCACCTATTGGCTGTGTGGTAAGATGGCTTACTATAGCCTGCCCTCGAACTGGGGAGGTACTTGTACTGTTGGGTTTGTGGTGACAGCTATGAGAACCGTTCCAAATGATCAGAGGTATCTGATGGCTCTGTTTAGAGACTACAAACTTCCTGGAATGAGGAGAGATAACGTCACTCACGCTCAGACACCTGCCTCCAGGTTCTTTGGTGTGTTTTTCTCTGGGTATGGAGTTGTATGTGCCCTAGACCAAATTCATGACATCTCTAGACACATAGAGAACATTGGCAATGCAAGTAGAAATTCCCTGGAACAATTGAATGGGGAACTAAAAGAAATGCTAAAGTTATCTCTGCAAAACAGAGAGGCTCTTGACTATCTTCTGGCAGGTCAAGGGGGCACTTGTGCAATCATTGGGGATGAATGTTGTATTTTTGTTCTCCCAGATCACTCTTCTAATGTGACTGATATTGCAGAATACATTGCCACTGCGGCTTAGAAAAATCCCCCAAAACCAGAGTGGATGCTTTCAACTTCCAATCCCTGTTCTTGGTTGGAATCCATGTTTGGAAGTTGGGTTGCAGCGGTGGCTGGGCTGCAGCATGTGTTTTATGCTTGGTTTGTATGATTATTATTAACTGTCGGGCCATATCACCGCCTGGTACGGCAACTGCTCCGCCCCACAACCGTAAGGCTCTCCAGAGGGTAGTGAGGTCTGCACAAAGCATCACCAGGGGCAAACTACCTGTCCTCCAGGACACCTACACCACCCGATGTCACAGGAAGGCCATAAAGATCATCAAGGACAACAACCACCCGAGCCACTGCCTGTTCACCCCGCTATCATCCAGAAGGTGAGGTCAGTACAGGTGCATCAAAGCTGGGACCGAGAGACTGAAAAACAGCTTCTATCCCAAGGCCATCAGACTGTTAAACAGCCACCACTAACATTGAGTGGCTGCTGCCAACACCCTGACACTGACTCAACTCCAGCCACTTTAATAATGGGAATTGATGGGAAATGATGTAAATATATCACTAGCCACTTAAAACAATGCTCTTTAATATAATGTTTACATACCCTTCATTACTCATCTCATATGTATGTACTGTACTCGATACCATCTACTGCATCTTGCCTATGCCGCTCTGTACCATCACTCATTCATATATCTTTATGTACATATTCTTTATCCCTTTACACTTGTGTGTATAAGGTAGTAGTTTTGGAATTGTTAGTAAGATTACTCGTTGGTTATTACTGCATTGTCGGAACTAGAAGCACAAGCATTTCGCTACACTCGCACATCTGCTAACCATGTGTATGTGACAAATACATTTGATTTTGATTTGATATTGTCCTGCCAATAGCCCTGCTAATAGACAATTATATTGTTCTGCTAATAGCCCTATTAACAGGCAAGTCTATTGGTCTGCTAATAGACAATTATATTGCTCTGCTAATAGCCCTGCTAATAGGCAAGTATATTGGTATGCTAATAGACAATTATATTGTCCTGCTAATAGCCCTGCTAATAGACAATTATATTGTTCTGCCAATAGCCCTGCTAATAGACAAGTCTATTGTTCTGCCAATAGCCCTGCTAATAGACACGTCTATTGTTCTGCTAATAGCCCTGCTAATAGACAAGTCTAGTGTTCTGCCAATAGCCCTGCTAATAGACAAGTCTATTGTTCTGCTAATAGACAAGTCTATTGTTCTGCTAATAGCCCTGCTAATAGACAAGTCTATTGTTCTGCTAACAGCCCTGCTAATAGACAAGTCTATTGTTCTGCTAATAGACAAGTATATTGTTCTGCTAATAGCCCTGCTAATAGACAAGTCTATTGTTCTGCTAATAGCCCTGCTAATAGACACGTCTATTGTTCTGCTAATAGCCCTGCTAATAGACAAGTATATTGTTCTGCTAATAGACAAGCCTATTGTTCTGCTAATAGTCCTGCTAATAGACAAGTCTATTGTTCTGCTAATAGCCCTGCTAATAGACAAGTCTATTGCTCTGCTAATAGCCCTGCTAATAGACAAGTATATTGTTCTGCTAATAGCCCTGCTAATAGACAAGTATATTGTTCTGCTAATAGACAGGTCTATTGTTCTGCTAATATCCCTGCTAATAGACAAGTCTATTGTTCTGCTAATATCCCTGCTAATAGACAAGTCTATTGTTCTGCTAATAGCCAAGTCTATTGTTCTGCTAATAGTCCTGCTAATAGACAAGTCTATTGTTCTGCTAATAGCCAAGTCTATTGTTCTGCTAATAGCCCTGCTAATAGACAAGTCTATTGTTCTGCTAATAGACAAGTCTATTGTTCTGCTAACGGCCATAATGGAACTGTACTAGTATTTTCCAGTAAGCAACAATTTCTTTACCTTCATTAGACAACTTTGTTCCAATATTTCTGTAATTCAGTGATATTTATTCCCATAGTAATTAATTATGTATCCATAACTAAATCAACATCTGCATTTTGAAAGAGTATTTTTTTATCACTATTTTATTAACAAAATGTGTTTACTTGTTTATTGGGCTACTGTGCAGTCTACAATACATACTGTAGTTAAATGGGAAAGTAGTTCATTCCTTACCTAAGGGAGAGCAGGCCATGTCTGTACTACAGAATGTGGGGCACGCAGGAGACCGGGTTCAAATCCCTGTTGGGGAGGAAGGTGTCCTACTGTCCTTATAAATAGGAGTTTGTTCTTAACTGATTCTGTGTGTGTTATTTCATAGTTGTGATCTCTTCACTATTATTCTACAATGTAGAAAATAGTTCAAATATAGAAAAATCCTGGAATGAGTAGGTGTGTCCAAACTTTTGACTGGTACTTGCTGGAACCGAAAATGACGTTTGGAAGTTCAGTACTGGGCTATTTACAAGGAACGAGTAGGCTGTCCATGCAGTCTGGAGCCTGGACACACACACACACACCCACCCACCCACACACACTCCCACACACACACACATACCTACACACACAGGGCCAAAGGAAGAGCTGTCATTCATTCATACAATTTTTATTTAAAACCCGTTTATTTTTCCTTCTTAACTTTATTACATAAATGTAAACATATTGCAATTATTAAAAGATTACAATCCAATATTAAAAATATACCAGAATGTTTTGAACATTTTTTTTTTTTTTATTTTATTTTTTTACTAAACCTTTATATAAATCATACATATTATTTCCCAATAGTACACTTTAATAGCCAATAAATGTTTATATGTATAAATATGTTTTTTAAATGTGTTTGTCTTAGAAAGAATGCCTTAGGGCCTGGCTCTCTCTCTCTGCGTACAACATAACACCATGCCTCACACCCACAGAGACATAGGGCCTTAGGAAGAGCTGTCATTCATTGAATGTAAATTACATTTTTAAATTCTGTAGTACAAAAATGCATATTACACGTTATTATTTAACAATACAACATAACACATGTTTATATAGTGAGGTCTGCACAACGCATCACCAGGGCCAAACTACCTGCCTTCCAAGACACCACACCTACACCACCCGATGTTACAGGAATGCCAAAAATATCTTCAAAGATAACAACCATCCGAGCCACTACCTGTTCACCCCGCTATCATCCAGGAGGCGAGGTCAGAACATGTGTATCAAAGCTGGGACCAAAAACAGCTTCTATCTTAAGGCCAACAGACTGTTAAACAATTTATTTATTTATTTTATCTTTATTTCACTAGGCAAGTCAGTTAAGAACAAATTCTTATTTTCAATGACGGCCTAGGAACAGTGGGTTAACTGCCTGTTCAGGGGCAGAACGACAGATTTGTACCTTGTCAGCTCGGGGATTCGAAATTGCAACCTTCCGGTTACTAGTCCAACGCTCTAACCACTAGGCTACCCTGCCCGGCTACTATGCCACTTTACATAATATTTACATACCCTACATTACTCACATTACATGACTCATCTCATATGTATTTACTCTATACCATCTACTGCATCTTGCCTATGTCGTTCAGCCATCGCTCATCCATATATTTATATGTACATGTTCTTATTCATTCCTTTACACTTGTGTATGAGGTAGTTGTTGTGAAATTGTTAAATTAAATTAATTAATTAAATTTATTAAATTAATTAAACCTTCTTGCCTTTAAGCCCAAGTTATGTCTTGAAGACAGAATGGTCAATAGCCTTAAATGTTCACGATGTTGGAAAATATTTTACACTTGTTTCATCATTTCAAGGACTTTCAAATAATCTCCCCACCTGAAGCTAAAGACAGGCACAAAGTAGTTGACTTCTGTTCATCCTTTGGAAAATACATCCAAACTAACAGATTTGTTTGCATTTGAGCTTTGGCACAACCTAAAATTGTCACTTTGGAGTCTGGACTATATGCCACTGAAGAGATTCGCTTTCAAATCATCTGGCCCGCAGACTTCTTCTTCTTCCAATGCGTACCCAGGATGTTCCACTCAGGGCCTGTTCGATCTGACATAGAATGGCTTAAGATAAGACTTGCTCTCTCACATGCAACTCAGGAGAATAACTCCCTGTTTTTGGTTGAAAGGGGGTGCTGAGGCAGCTGTTTGTGAAAATCTTCACCATAGAATCGTCCGGTTGGAAAGTGTAACCCATATGTCTGTCACTCATATCCAGCACCCCATTAAAACAATCAGGGGCCTCACAAAGAATGGCATCGATTGGTTTTGTCATTGTGTTTATGACACGAAGACAATACAACGACCATTGGTCTAGGAGCCATGTTTTATGTAGTTCTTGAGGTTTGTTGTCGCTCTTAATGTTCACGTCTCTTACTTATACTCAGGCATACCTACCCCGGAAATCAGTTTCATATACAAGATCCCTAAACAGCAGAGCCATAAGTTCACTACAAAATGTCCTCTTTCAAATGTTCAAACACATTCCACAGTTCAACAAGGTCACAACACATCAATCACCAGGACAGTTTTATTGCAAACAGATGCTTTACTTCAAAGGAACAGCTGCAGTATCAGGTTACATAAACACTCACTCAGGATGTCCATAAAAGGGCATAATCATGTGATACTTAAACACTCACTCCATAACGTAAGAACATCCGGACAGGATGTCCATAAAAGGGCATAACCACGTGATACATAAACACTCACCCATAGCTTGAGAACATCTGGACAGGATGTCCATAAAAGGGCATAACCACTTGATACATAAACACTCACTCCATAGCGTGAGAACATCCAGACAGGATGTCCATAAAAGGGCATAACCACGTGATACATAAAATAGGTCATCAATCACTTTTCGACACATGCCGTCTACTGTATTCTCTGTTGCGTATGTGTTAATAAAGATGGAAGGGAAGTGACATCATTTTTCTACAAGAAACACATAGTAATGTGGAAAATGAAGTTATGTGACAATTAGAGTGGGGGATGGGGGCAGTGGTGTGTGTTCATAAAAACTTAAAAGTGGTGATGTGGCCATCCTGTTCTCAAAAGGGTTTTTGCCATTGTCATATGAGGTTGAAGAGGTGGTTGAGGGGAGGTTATTAAACATTAGAGCGAGATATGAAGACATCACTATGTGTTTAATAAATGTATATGCCCCAGTAGTGGCAGTTCAGAGGGTATGTTTTTAGAGACATTATCAAATACCATTGAGAAATTTAATACTGAGGATGATGT